>NC_060125.1:267031481-267334511 GCF_021461395.2 Schistocerca americana | reverse complement strand
CGTCCAGACAACGGAAATGAACTTACGTGGGTGATCGACAAAGTGTAGTGTAATGCCAACAAGATCATTCTTTACAGTGACGCAACCTGAAGACATTTTTGTGTTCAAGATCGAATATGGTTCACGGTTAGTGATTTTGTTACTGGCCAAAGATCTGAGGTCACGTCTTGCACAGGGGACCGGGCACAGATGGTGGATGAGTGGTTCAGTTTATAACCAGAAACGTCAGTGACACAGTGGTATCTGCAATAACATTTATTTTTCACGATGGCTGTACAGATTTGTAAAGTGTCTTTAGGGTGGCAGTCGGGCGATGGGCGTGAATGCATGACGCGAAGACGTGCTGATGCTCTTTAGCGAAACGTGAAGCGGCTGCCCAGGTCAGTGAGCCACAGTCGTGTGTGACGCCTTCGGCAGTGAGGGAACAAGAATGTATCGCCCAGCCAGACTTTCTCCAGTATAGCACTCTAAAGACAGACTGTCATGTGCTCAGGTAACTACTGCCGCCTGTGGTTCATGTTGTTGGTTGTCGTAAAGCCTAGACCCTGGTCATTCACCATGGTTCTACCAAGATTGCAGTTGGCGTTCATGAGTCGCTCTGTAGGCTGCGTGAATGCACTACTCCTGGACAGAGTGGAGGTAAATGGAAATCCTGTGTGGCTAGGGCCTCCCGTCGAATAAACCGTTCGCCTGGTGGAAGTCTTTCGAGTGGACGCCACTTCGGCGACTTGCGCGTCGATGGGGATGAAATGATGATCATAAGGTCAATATATCATCCAGTCTCTGAGCGGAGAAAATCTCCGACCCAGCCGGGAATCGAACCGGGGCCGTTAGATACGACATTCCGCTGACCACTCAGCTACCAGGGGCGGACAGTGTTGAGGTGACAGCTTGCAGGCCATCCAAGATATCAGTTGGTAGAGAAAGGATGGCTGGACATCAGTCTTCTCCTCATTCACGATGTCCCAGAGAACAGCAACGGCAGGCCATAGCTGTGATATGCGTCAGGTGGACTGCCGATTGGTGCCGAAGTCACCAAGAAGGTACCCGGCAGAGCGTCATCGATCACCTTGTCGTGGTTTTACTGAAACAGCAGACTGTCAGTCTCTCCGGTTCTAGTGACTTGGACAGTTTGATAGCACGACTGAACGTTCCTTTGAGCTCCGACGGCCGTGTTATTAAAAGGGTCGAGTCTGAGGCTATGCCGCGGTGGCTCTGCGTGTATCAGAGCACTTACCCTCGTTTATCGGTCCTGTCAGCGCTCGATGTCTTACTGTGGTAATTCAATCTGTCTGGGCTGACACTGTCCATCCCAGCCAGACAACATAGTAAACAAATTCTAGTTTGTGGAATGAAGAACAGCACCAGGCACTATGTACCTACAGAAGAATGTCATCATAAAAATTAAAGAGAGGGTTATGGAAAAAATTATTTTGTTCGTTAAGATTCTGCTCAGGTTCTTTTCTTTTGGCAGTAGAATTTTCAAGTTATACGAATGAGAACGAAAAGTACGGTGCACACTGCACTGTGAAGTTCTTTCGTCTGCTTTTATCTTGTATTGTATGACGCGTCATAAACATTGAGAGCTATTTCACTATCGTGTGTTTTTCTCCTTGGTTTTATAATGAAGAAATCCCTTTTACAGTATCGCTACAACAGCCATTCACTGCCACTGTTAACTTCAGGTTTGCATCTGCAAACAGAGTTGTAGGATGCAAGCAAAGATTTCAAATTGACTTAGATCTTTCACAGTATTAACTGAAGTACGCTAATTAGCAATATCTAATTATCAGGGAATTCAAACTGCATATATAGAAAATGAATCTGAAACATGGAATTTCACAAGAAAGCTAAAAGTAAATCATGGTATTTCCCAGTAGAAACTTACAGGGTGTTTCAAAAATGACCGGTATATTTGAAACGGCAATAAAAACTAAACGAGCAGCGATAGAAGTACTCTGTTTGTTGCAATATGCTTGGGACAACAGTACATTTTCAGGCAGACAAACTTTCGAAATTACAGTGGTTACAATTTTCAACAACAGATGGCGCTGTGGTCTGGGAAACTCTATAGTACGATATTTTCCACATATCCACCATGCGTAGCAATATAATGGCGTAGTCTCTGAATGAAATTACCCGAAACCTTTGACAACGTGTCTGGCGGAATGGCTTCACATGCAGATGAGATGTACTGCTTCAGCTGTTGAATTGTTTCTGGATTCTGGCGGTACACCTGGTCTTTCAAGTGTCCCCACAGAAAGAAGTCACAGGGGTTCATGTATGGCGAATAGGGAGGCCAATCCACGCCGCGTCCTGTATGTTTCGGATAGCCCAAAGCAATCACACGATCATCGAAATATTCATTCAGGAAATCAAAGACGTCGGCCGTGCGATGTGGCCGGGCACCATCTTGCATTAACCACGAGGTGTTCGCAGTGTCGTCTAAGGCAGTTTGTACCGCCACAAATTCACGAAGAATGTCCAGATAGCGTTATGCAGTAATCGTTTCGGATCTGAAAAATGGGCCAATGATTCCTTTGGAAGAAATGGCGACCCAGACCAGTACTTTTTGAGGATGCAGGGACGATAGGACTGCAACATGGGGCTTTTCGGTTCCCCATATGCGCCAGTTCTGTTTATTGATGAAGCCGTCCAGGTAAAAATAAGCCTCGTCAGTTAACCAAATGCTGCCCACATGCATATCGCCGTCATCAATCCTGTGCACTATATCGTTAGCGAATGTCTCTCGTGCAGCAATGGTAGCGGCGCTGAGGGGTTGCCGCGTTTGAATTTTGTATGGATAGAGGTGTAAACTCTGGCGCATGAGACGATACGTGGACGTTGGCGTCATTTGGACCGCAGCTGCAACACGGCGAACGGAAACCCGAGGCCGCTGTTGGATCACCTGCTGCACTAGCTGCGTGTTGCCCTCTGTGGTTGCCGTACGCGGTCGTCCTACCTTTCCAGCACGTTCATCCGTCACGTTCCCAGTCCGCTGAAATTTTTCAAACAGATCCTTTATTGTATCGCTTTTCGGTCCTTTGGTTACATTAACCCTCCGTTGAAAACTTCGTCTTGTTGCAACAACACTGTGTTCTAGGCGGTGGAATTACAACACCAGAAAAATCCTCTGTTCTAAGTAATAAACCATGTTGTCTACAGCACACTTGCACGTTATGAACAGCACACGCTTACAGCAGAAAGACGACGTACAGAATGGCGCACCCACAGACTGCGTTGTCTTCTATATCTTTCACATCACTTGCAGCGCCATCTGTTGTTGAAAATTGTAACTACTGTAATTTCGAAAGTTTGTCCGCCTGAAAATGTACTGTTGTCCCAAGCATATTGCAACAAACGGTGTATTTCTATCGCTGCTCGTTTAGTTTTTATTGCCGTTTCAAATATACTGGTCATTTTTGAAACACCCAGTAAGTAAAACATTTCGACCCGCAACGAACAGAAATAATGACTGCAGAATTCTGAATAATGATTAAATATGTAGTAAGTTCGGGGAACAAGACGTAATAGCAAACATTAAACCCAAAAAATGGCAATGGATAGCATATGTCATAGAAAAGGGCCAAGCAGCGACATAGGACCTTCTCTCTGGAAGACAACCTTTCGGAACTCCACGGGGAACCAATGTTAAATTATGTTCAAGGTCTAGGGACCGTAAAATTACTTACGATATCTGAGCCGTGGCGGACAGGCGCCCGCACCGAGTACGCTGGTTACATCGTTGCGATCGATTTTGGATATCGTGTGGGTTTCTTCCGGGTTGTCGGGTTTCAAGAGTCGGCCGTCAGCACTCGAAAGAAAAACATTGAGAGACTTGGGACGTCTTTGGAGAAAGCAGTGTCGACTGCGACCAGGTGTGCCCTATCAGCGTGATATGTTGCGGCGTTGTATTGGTCGGCAAGTCTGTGTTTTGGGGCAGGTCGGAGATATAAGTTTCATGATTTCTATCAAGGGAAAGGTCCCTTTAGCAACGTGATTAAGCTGCTTGAGCCGCTGGGTTATGCTGTGTGCAAACATAAAGTAAGTGGGCCGTTAGTGTATGTGGCTGAGCGACGTGTTACGAGGCGTTTCACACGCTAGATGACTGTAGAACTTACACAGCCGTTAATCGAGAAGTAAGTGGATGAGCTCCGTGTGAACTGGTTAAATGTTGGCTTCGCAATGAAGTCTTAGTTATAACTGTACTGGTTGTTCTCTAATTGATTATTCAGGGTATTAAGTGAATGAAAACTGCACTTAGTGATATTACTATTATCGGTGAACCGTCCTTAAATGATTTCAATTTAAAGGCCAGTGATTGCTGTGAACGGAACATTTTGTAGACTGATGCACGTATGTCTGGTGCAAGGATTCTGCCCTGTATTTTTGTGCGTTTTTCAGAGAGTTGCAATTGTTCTGTGTTTGTCAAAAGCTGCTGTAAGTGCCAACGCCTTGGCGGGGAGTGAAGTGTAGCCCTCAGCCTAGGTCCTGCTGTGTTTACGTAACCCTGCCACGGCTGGATTGCTTTGGGCGAAGACCCCATACCAAAAGCTTAGCATATCTTTCCTTTCCGCCAAGGCGGGTACAACGCGTTCTTTACTTCGACTGTGATTTTCTGATGTTCAAACAAATGTTTTTTGGGTTACACAAAGATAGACTTGCAACTATGTAAACGTTAGCAAATAGAGCAGGTGTAGAGTAATTAAATTCTCTCTATCGATTGTCATGTAATTTTGGGTTAATTGCAGTGATCTGTCTCTGTAGTAATAGACAGTCCACAGTGCTTTTGAGTCGATGTCACATCTCTATTTAAGTTACAGTGTGTAGTCACGTAAAGTGTAATCAGGGTTTGTTTCATGGCAATCTTTCTAGCTTCTGTTACATATTCATGTTTTAGTGAATTATGGTTAACCACGTGAGTTTTAAGTGTTGTTTGGGCCGTGTTGGGCCGTGTTGGGCCGTGTAATAATCAAATGCAATTAAGTGGCTGGCCCACTCTGATAGGAACTGTACTGTAAGTTGTAAGCTTTGTTAAGTGTGGCGAAGCCACGGCAATACTGTGTTTGCTAGTTTTTTCTTAACTGATTTCATATGCGTTTTATGATTGTACTTGTTGGATTCTGATAACTGTCTTGTTTCAGTAAGAACTTATACTAAGAAACTGCTGCATTGTACTGAAGATTGTGGGGAATTATCTGAAGGACCCTTACGTTAATAAATTAAGTAGATGTAAATTAAAGTATGACTACCAGCCATGGTTCGCCATGCCGTTTCTCTTCCTGATAATAGTTGTGGTGTGGATTGTGCAAGATCATATTAAAGGGGCCACGTACCAATATCATTCGAGCAAGTGGCTCAATATTGCTCATACAGCAGCGAAGATCGTTCGTAAATGATAACACAATATCACTGTATCGTAAGAAAGACAGTGAAAAATAAACCAGACTATTCATTTTAAATGCTTGTGTACTGCTAATTACATAAAGGAATTCCTCCTACTGCACAAAAATCATACCAAACGCAAACTTCAAATCTGATACCTTATTGATAAGAAATACGTGCTTCGTACTGATTTACTCATTTTAGTGTCAATGTAGCTTACACAATGTAAGTTTTGTAAAAGAAGGGTGTTCAGTGTCTAGCTATATGATAGACATAAGGCCTATACAAGCAATACTTGGAAGCATGCTGCAGAGACAGTCGTCGCGAGTTTAAGGAAGAGAGACTACGCTGCACAAGTCATTAGGATACAGTGTCCATCCTAGCTGTGGGGTGTAGGCTCTTGGATATTTTCGCGAAGTGTTTCCTCTACACATAGTAAATTTGCAGGTGAATCTCACAGTACTCATGAAATTTATCCGTAACTGCAGTTCGTGAACTTAACAGATTGGAGTAACGTGAACTACTAGATACAGATTGAACATTTATCGATGCTCTGTCTGAGGCTTAATACTTCTTCCGTGGAGTTCTGAACTTGTAATTGCAGTCAATTTCAGCTAATCATTTCTACGTTTGGTTATGCGAAGTACTAAGCTGAGGCTGTGAACATTATTGATGCACTTGAACGGAATAACATCTAATTGCTAGTCACTGTACACATAATTTAGTACTAGGAGCAGACGTTTACGGCCTTATTCTGAGAAAACCAAAAGTAGTATTGAAGGCTAATTCACCACATGTCTCCAGAACTCAAGTCAGCATTTATTCTGCATTTTTCGTAATTGTCAGATGCGATCTAAGTTGCTCCAGAGATTAACTATCAAGAACGTATTGTGACAGCGTACGGTCGCCTCTTGTTAGTCAGCGAACCAAAGTTATTGTGAATGTACATTGTTCCATCGACCTCTTGGCAAATTTCCAGGCTGTTGATTGATTGCTGGGTGTTACATTTTTGCTGTAGATCGGCTCAAGTGCATAGCAGTTCACGTTGTGACTCTGATAAAATCTATGTAGAACGAACAGGACAAGCCTCTGAAACTCGCTTGAAAGGACAAGTAATGTACACAAAGAAATTGCACAGCTTCTGGAAGGCACATAGTAACGTTAAAGATTGTGTCACGAGTTAAGAGCGTAATATCTAGGTACTAGTATCAGCAAATACCTGAATTTAAGTATCCTTGATCAAATGGAGAATTAAGTTGTCAATAAACAAAACTCCGAGCAGATTCTCAACCAACAGAGCGAATTCTCGTACGTAAGATAAATTCATGCAGACAATTCCGTGAGCGAGAGCGAAGTCGTGTCGAAATGATCGGCTGTACCTATAAAATCAAGCTATCAATTCAACTGTTCAGTTGCAACACAGCACCGTCCCAAAGGCAAAATTTTAAAAATTAAGTGTCAACGTGGTGCCACCACTTTTGCGACAATCACGAACTCTGTGTACATGAAGCCAGTTCGCGATTATCCACTTCTTATACTTAAGCCGCGTTCACAACGCGTTTCGTACGTTAAAGAATGACTTGAGTCATTCATGTTTTGTATCGAATAAGGTTGGAAATTTTCTGATCTTGTTAAAATATTTCAACATAACGTGCAAAGAGGGACCATAATTACAAATTCTAAAACCAAAATAGACTCGGTCCCCAAATGAACGTGCTGCACTGCCGCAGATTAGAACGACGTTGGCGCGCTCGGACAAGCAAGTATGCATGTTTGTAGGTGACAGAGATACATATAAACATATTGAATGCTTGGTGCACCTATATATCGCCGGGACCCAATTTGGAATTTGTATGTGGTATTGAAATGTAAAAATGCAAGTTTGTAGGGTCTGTGACAGTTTTATTGACAACTTCCTTGGCGTACAGTCCCGTTTCTTATCGACTGTTAACTGTGTTCGCCCTGAGGATGAGGGCTAAAACATAGCCAAAACGTACGGTGACGCAGCAGGACACCCATAAATATACTGGTGTGCAAATCTTAAGGACGAAATTAACTTTCGCATGATATATTACTGCTAAGTAACGTAGCTAAATGAAACTCGGAACCTACAGAGAAAGAATTGCTGCAGTGTAGTCAGGAAGGTAACTGAAAGAAATACACACTGAAACAAACAGAAATATTCATTTGTTTACTTATTTACTTGTTATTTATTCATTTGACGTTATCTTATTAGGACCATTAGGCCCTCTGTTACCCTTTACCAGGGTGTTACACATAAGTACTTTTCCTACAACATATTAACCTAAGAAATAACAATTTTTATACGACAAATGTCATTAAAATGATGTTATTGTCTACAGAGATAATGTGAGTAAATATTGCTGACTGTGAACTAATAATATTAACATTGGACGTACTTCTACTCTTGCTCCTATTTATGATAATATCAATAATAACAATAACCATAATGGTGTCAGTCGTGGTAACGTATAAGTTGTTCCCTTTTTAATCTTGGGCGATCGGTCCCGGCGGACATTTCTTTAGTATTTAATGTAGTATGTTCTATTCCTCTTCACAGAACACAGATCACGTGATGACCTCTGTAGTGTATTTAAACCGAACAAGCACTAATAAAAAGTAACAATTCATACGTGACCGCGACTGGTTTTATTAAATGCAAAACAAAGGATTCCTGATATAGCGAGTTGTGGGGAAAGGAAATTTAAGGCTGCACCACCTAATCCTACTGGGAAATGAGGAAAATCTGGTTGGTAAGTAGGATGTACAGCTGTAACGAGAGCGTGCAGGGACATAGGTACTCATTATTGATGCTTCCGTAGATATGTCATTAACTGTTTTCTAAAACTAGAGATGTTATTTAGTTCGCTAATACAGCATTGGTGGTTATTCCAGAGTCTGAATCCTTCTACTGAGACTTCGAAAAACTAGCTGAACGATGGAACGGGACAGAAAGGATTTTGTTCTAATGGGAACAGGTTTTTCTGCCATGTTATTCAGGCTAGAGCATTCACTTCGAAGAGAAGTATCAGTGATTGATAAGACAGTAGAGAAGATAGGAGGTGTGCAAATCTCTGCGCTTGTCTGCACACTGCCAGGATAGCTGTGTGTGTGACGGTGAAATATGATCAATGAGACGAACATAGCTTGTCTGCAAACTGTCAGGACAGCTGTTACTATGACGGTGAAATATGATCAAAGAGGCGAACATAACAGATATAACGAACATCGGCCTTAATAGCCAGTTCCTGGCACCGGGAGCTTTCCTGGGAAAGATCTTGCAGGATAACATCGTTGTAAACATTAACTGGAAGTATAAGTGTTTGTACAAGCTTTTTATATTGTAGTAGGACACGGAGAGATGCCGATGCCTTTTTACACACTGCTGTTACATTCTCAGTGTAATTTAGATTTTCGTCTATTATTAGTCCTTCTCTCTTTGCTGAAAGAAAGAAGTTGGTATCTGACCCATTTAGAGTTAAGGATGGTAGGGATTCACGATATTTCTAGCTATTAAGTCTAGAATGATCAACCGATAGCACTTCGGTTTTGGATAGTCGATAGATTGAGCTTTAACCCTATATTCTGTGCCCATTTTTATAATGGACACAGGTCAATATAGAGATTCTCTATAGCTGTCTTCAGGTTTATTGCGTTTGCACTCAGATATAATTAGAGGTCATCACCGCACATGCACTTTCGCAGTTGGAAAAAACTGATAACTCATCATTGACACACAATGAAAAGAGTATAGCACCTAATACCGAAACCAGGGGATGCCTGTTAGTACATGCCACCACCATTCTGACTTCGGTGAAAGAAGTGACGCACTCCTGGCGAGACGTGAGGTATGAGCGAAAACATTGCAAATGACACAGTGCACACCAAATGGTACACAAATCGAGAAAAGGTTTTCATCACCCCGGTTCCCGAACCCCTGAGGATAGACGTTCACTGTGGATATTGTATCACAGACACAGTCCCTCTTACTGTTCAAGGATGTCACTAAACCCGCCCAAAGATATAAACAACCATGCATGAGCAGAACTTATTAGACGCAGAGAGAACGACTGCAGATCAGTTCCAGACATTCCATCAGGATTGAGGTACATGGCTCGTGTTGTCTGCAGTTCAACAATGCCTAGACAGTCAATATCGCGTTTAGAGCGCGTCCGCAATGTCACTTTGTGCCAAGAAGGGTTCTCAACAAAGGAAGAGTACATGCGTCTCGCAGTGAACCAAAGCGATGTTGCTCGGACATGGAGGAAATACAGAGAGACAGCAACTGTCGATTACATGTCTCGCTCAGGCCGCCCAAGGACTAATACAGCAGTGGGTGACCGCTACCTACGGATCGTGGCTCGGAGGAACCCTGGCAGCAACGCCACCATGTTGAACAATGCTTTTCGTGGAGCTACAGGATGCCGTGTTACGACTCAATCTGTGTGCAATAGGTTGCATGATGCGCAACCTCACTCCCGACGTCCATGGCGGGGTCTATCTTGCAGCGCGGTGCACATGGGCCCAACAATATGCCGAATGGACCGCTCAGGATTAGCATCACATTCTCTTCACTGACGAGTGTCGCATATGCCTTCGACCAGTCAATCACTGGAGACGTGTTTGGAGGCAACCCGGTCAGGTGAACGCCTTAGACACAGAGTCCAGCGAGTGCAACAAGACGGAGGTTCTCTGCTGTTTTGGGGTGGGATTACTTGGGGCCGACGTATGCAACTTCTGGTCATGGAAGGCGCCGTAATGGCTGTACGATACGTGTGTGCCATCCTCCAACCGATAGTGCTACTATATCGGCAGCATACTGGCGAGGCATTCGTCTTCACGGACGACAATTCGCGTCCCCACCGTGCTCATATCGTAAATGACTTTTTCACGATAACGACATCGCTCGACTAGAGTGGACAGCATATTCTACAGACATGAACTCTATCGAACATGCCTGGGATAGATTGAAAAGGGCTGATGTGACCCACGAACCACTCTGAGGGATCCACGCCGAATCGCCGTTGAAGAGTGGGACAATCTTGACCAACAGTGCCTGGATGAACTTGTAGATAGTATGCCACGGCTTATACAGGCATGTATCAGTGCAACAGGACGTGCTACTGGATAATAGAGGTACCGGTGTGTACAGGAATCTGGACCACCATCTCTGATGGTCTCGTTGTATGGTGGTACAACATGTAATGTATGGTTTTCATGAACTACAAAAAGGGCGGAAATGATGTTTCTGTTCCCAATTTTCTGTACAGGTTCCGGAACTCCCGGAACCGAGGTGATGCAAAACTTTTTTTGAAGTGTGTATTTCTAGCTTTTTCTTTGATATGTGGTAGAGGTTAAATTTAGAGGATAGTTGTAATGGGAAAATTAGTAACAGTTAGCTTACAGAATAACAAGTGTAGAGGATCGCCCACTGCCACAACTGTCGTCAGCCGGAAGGTAACGAAGTCACAAGTATATACTTATTACATGTAACGTGTAAATGTAACGAGTGCAATAAACATCTAGACTACGCATTCTTCACTGATACGTTGTTGATGATGTGCGTGACCGCTTCGAGCTTCATAGCTAGACCATCATGCAGCTTTTCATTCCTTTAAAAACAGCTACTCTCCAGTGTCTTGTGGATGCACCTACAAAATCTTGCATATGAAAATTGTGGTGTGAGTACCAAAAGCTACTTTTTTTTTTTTCAAGAATATTTTTAAAATCGTATTAAAAAATTCAAAACTCGAAAACCAGTGAAATTGTAGACTTCGAAACTTTGGTTTTGCTATACCTTAACATAAAAGACACGATTTTAAAATTCGGTTGCTATGCGCAAAGCAGAAGAAAAGTTAAAATTTTTGGGTGGAGTCTCCCCTTAAGGACTACGTCATATATACTGTATGTTGGAATCTAAGGTTACGCCGAACCTAATTATGGTCATTCCTCTGAAGGCAGCACATTATTCGCAATTCTCCTGTGTTACTAGTTGGCAGCGCTGCGCTACATAAAGACGTCTGACCACCAATTTTACCGCGAAATTAGCTTTAACTTATGTTAAAAGGTTGCAAAACCGCGACCAGTCACTTTTTTTATATTTTATTTGGTATTTACCAGTTTCATGCCGGCTTGCTCATTTTCTGAGGGGGGGGGGGGGGGGGGGGGGGGGAAGAATGTATGGTATAGATTTACTTGAATGTCATTTGTCTGTGTTTCCATTGCAAAGATATTTTACTCGATGTTCGCCCAATTAGATTTTGATTCTAAGAAACTCTCAAGGCGAATTATGCGTTTATTCCCTACAAAAGGCTTGACATTTGAGATAGTCAGTCGTCATCATGAAATATTTTAAAAATTCAGGAGATATTTAACCGACATCGTTTCGTTTCCACGGAAAACCACGTAATCTCTTTTCGTCCCCCACTAAATTTATTTACAATATTTACAAGACTGACAGTGATTACAATGATCTAATTTTCAGTATTTATGAGTCTGATGTTTTCTTCGTCATTGTAACTTTTGGGAGTAGGCCACACAAGTCAGAAATATTTCTAAGTTCCTACCAGTTTGGAGTTTCTTTAAAGCCTCTGCAATCGTTTCGCCAGTCTTTATTGATAACATTTTTCTTCTTTTGCCATCACAATTTAAAATTATTTAGTCAGACTGGTTGCCGTGGTACAATGCGTCTTATGGATGATTTTTCATTAAGGAGTAAACGTTTGGATAAAGTTTTGACATTAATGTATTTATTTTTCGCTTCCATCCCTCTAGTTTTTAGTACGGTGGTGCCTGCCACTGCAGTTCCAAATATCTCTTGGCATGTGCTCGCTATCGAGCCACTGGTCCAGAAAACAGTCCTAAAACTCCTGAAGCCTTTGGTTTTCATGTGTGCTCTCGTGAATACGCAGCCAACATTTATCCCGTATTTCTAGAGGGAGATGTGCTAGAGCAGAACACACTCTTGTGCAATAGCGTAATTCCTCGTTTTCCTTACAGGCTGGACCGATGTAGCAATGCTAGTCCATTATCAGAGATGCAAGGTGCTATCCAGGCACGTTAGTTTCAATAGCTTTAAAAAAACGTTCATATAGTTCTCGCTTTTAATTCGGCAGCAAAGCGTAAATAATTGGAATACTGCTTCTTTTCTCCCAAAATCTATTAAGGTCGGCATGGAGTACGAACAGCTGTTCATAGTGCTTCCTCGAACTCTTGAAGGGTCGATCCACAAAGAATGATTCCTAGTTTGATAAAAACGTTTTTCCCTTTTCTCTGGCAAACGCCAATATTCTGCCATTCGGTCCCCTGTAATCATCTGCAAGTTAAAAATTGCCACCATCATTCATCAGAATATTATTTTCTTAGAAGAAGATTCCTCCAGAATCGATGGGATCTTGTGTGATTCCAATATATTTTCGCGCAATACGATTGTTTTGCTCTTCTCTGTTATGGTAACGATGTTCCTAACTTGTAGCCTCGATTGAATGGCTGCCCTACTTATTCCGAGTAAACTATTGAAACATTAGCGTCTCTTTCTTTTGCCCTCTTCTTTGCGCTGACAAAATGTTTTCGCACTTCATTTGGTACTTCATCTTTAATGCAAACATGGCTACTTTCCGTAGAACTGTGTTCTTTTTTCTGGATAGTCTTTTTCTGAATTTACTGCATTTACTCTTTTTAAAGTTTACCCCAGGCCAGTAAGTCAGTTGTTGTTTGTTTATGTAGTCCACTATATACTAATGCCCGTTATAAATCAGTAAATGCTTCACTTTGGTGGTGTCGGTGAAATACATTATCGCACCAGTAAAACACAGAACTCTACTTACCAGCCACATGTCAACTGAAGTATTGACCTCTGGGAGAAAGTCATGCACAGTAGGTGCAGGTGCGGGAACAGGAAACTTCCTGCAAGAATACGTCACAGTAAGCGGCGGCCAGGTCGGTGTATTCTACTGTATTCTACTTCTGGAACATCTGTCCACTACCTGCAGTGTCCTACGCTCCGTGAAAATGTCAATGTATTCCCTCTCCGCGCAAGTATCACTCTGTGCGAGTGTCACAAACTCCCCTGCACATGCCTTGAACAGAAACACCATTCCAAAAGTAAATCTTTATAGACTCATACACCAGAAAGTGGTTATAATGTCTTATAGTAGCGCTACCTCCATTCTTACGGAAAGAAGGGAGCCAGTAACAAACAGAAGCAACCAGGCAATGAGAGAGTCACCGTACACAAAAGAGAGATTACAAGTTTCGTATTCTCGTTCAACATAAAGTTACAGCTTCTCGCAAATGATCTGAAAAATTTCCTTGTTAATACACATAGGCAACTATGTCTGTGGGAAAATAAGTATAATAACTGGAAACACACAGCTCTAAACAGAAAATGTCTGTCGTTGGTAGTTATATGAAATAATATACTTGTTATTCTGTGTAGTTCAATCCCATTATGTGACGCACTCTTTGGACCGATAAATTTGAAGGGGTTAGTGTATAATAATAACGGTATGACTTCAGAGATCCAGATTTTCGTAATACAACCGTTGCATCCATCCGTATGGACGCGTTTTTACACTTAAAGGACAAAATTTTCATATTGCAAATATCCACCTGTAGTAATCCAGACATGAGGGAACGACTGAATTAATCCTTTGAAAAGAAATACGTATTCGACGCGTAGAAGCATTGCTTCTCAACCTTAACATCATATGGCTGCATGATGCAGGTGA
Source organism: Schistocerca americana (assembly GCF_021461395.2). Classification (NCBI taxonomy): domain Eukaryota; kingdom Metazoa; phylum Arthropoda; class Insecta; order Orthoptera; family Acrididae; genus Schistocerca; species Schistocerca americana. Next base: position 267,320,376 of record NC_060125.1, on the reverse strand, counting down.
GATACCATTTAGTCCTTAGTACAGCTGTTTGAGAAGTTCCATAACCCTCTTACAGTCTATTGATGTTGTAGTAACTTGAGCACTACAACTGGAATGAAACTTGTGAAAGTTGAACTTGTTTCTTCTGACATGAAGTTCCACAGTTTAATTGTTTTGAATAAAGCTTTTGAAAACAGAAATGCTATTTTGTGTGTGTTACAATGTGTCAGAATATTAACTTCTTGATGAGATGTTCGCAAAGTGAAAAACAGCTGCTCTTTTGAGACTTTTTTACTTTTTAAATGCTACAGAAGCCCTTCTGTTTTACAATAGGTTGTGCGGGTGCAAGGAGAAACCAACAGTTTTCACGGTGAAACATAGCGATGATATTTTCTTGGTACAGAGTGGAAATATAATTACTGTTCTCGAAGCAATTTTGTTGTTATGTTATGTGTAACAGTCCATTTTCATTCCAGTAGCTGTGGGACAGCCCTGATTACAGGGTGGCAGAACTGTACACCCTTATACAGGTTTCAACATCATATAATTTTTAATAACTCCTAATTTCGTACAATGCTTTATTTCCCTTTGTATTTCGTAAACGTACTTTCAGACCGGCAAGAGATAGTTAAAGAAGTTCTGCAAGACAAACTATTGGATCGAATGTTTGCTGTACATTTAGGGGACCTTCTATTTCGATCACATCAAACGAAGTTAGTTCGTTTTGCAAACGTCCCAGCAAATAAAATCAATTTCCCTAGACACACAGCAACAAGGGAAATTGGATATACAGTTCCCGAAAATTACTGACTGCCTTTCCACAAATTGTCTTGTTCCCAATAGTAAAATCTCTCACATTCATTTCTTCATATCAAATGGTACACAACTAATAACATACTTAAAGCATGGTCAAGAGACAGTATGTAAACAGCTAAAATGTTCAAAAATTTAGCCTACGTATTGACGTCATATTAATTTGAAAAACAAACACACTGCGACCTTCTTTCTTTCAGTTAGTATGATTATTGTTTCCTTTGCCACAACCCACATAATTGCTACTAATTATTGGTATACCTGGTTTTTCATTAAACATACCCCTGAAACGTGAAACTGGCGAAGTCGATCTACAGTGGAGCTTCGTTACTACCACAGAGACCACTTAAAACAGTATACTGGACCAATTCTGATACCTGTTTAGGACAACCTAAAAGTGGAATACAAACGCAGATGTATGTCGTGCTTGGCCTGCTCAAGTGATGGAGCATTTCCAAAGAATAAGAGACATCGAAGTTTTTGTCCAGAAACAAGATCTTGTCTGTAACATATTTTCAATGAAATCATTTTCTGTTGGGAACTTGGACTTTTGTTGGCTCAAGTTGTTTTGTTGGTTGTTACTCTCATTTTCATTTGGTGTAATGAATAGCAACTGTACTTAAATGTCGATAACTACAAGATAAGGGCAATATCAACAAGAAAGAACGCTGCAGTCACAACGTAACTGGTACTCGAACTCAGCCATTTGCACTGCTTAAATATTGATCTGAAATATTAAGAATCAATATGTAGTTGTGTAAACACAAAAAATCGGCAGTAGGGAAAGTTACTGGAAGACTTAAATATGTTGGGAGGGTTTTGTGATATCCTCGTATCTCTAAAGACAATCAGATATGAGGTACCAGTGTGATTATGCAAAAGTAAGTACAGAAATCTAAATAGTTCAGAGACACAGTGAACAGGTCAGGATACCACAGAAGAATTATAAAACACATGTTCAGTGAGCTGAAAACTTATGAATCTATGGCAGAAGTAAATTCTCATTCAGAATAGGTAACTGGCTCTTTAATTCCACAAATTATGCTATCGTTTTAATAATAGATATACATTCTGTATGTTTTGTATAATATTTTCTTCATATTTTATACAACAAATTGTTGCATTATTTGGTATATAGTAATTTATGTAAAATTTCCTAAAGACATTCTTTCAAACTAATTGTAATAAATAAAACTTAGTTAGTATTCAATGTTTTACTTTTATTTAACAGGTGCTTTCAAACTGTTTAAAATCTCACAACGTTGTGAAGTGCTTACCAGAAGTCAATTCCAAATAATTAAGCTCAGTTTTGCTGCTCTGTTAAGGGATTTTTAAATTCTGTGTACCAATGGAATATTGAGATTGTTGTAAGAATCTATATTACATCTAAAAGATGAGTCACTACTTGGCGGTATCCCTGGCAGTTCTTTTGTTATTCGCCAAAACTCTTTATCATTATTTTTACATCCATCAGCTTAAGAAATGCTCTATTTTTTCTTAATACTGGGGTTGAAAAAATTGCTGGATAACGAAACTGTGATCTAAAAGATGATATTACCGGTACGTAAATCTTGTTAAAAGTGAATAAGACAACATCTCCAAATGGCCTCTAATATGATGTAGCTATATTTTTAAATTCTTAAACCTTCTTCGCATTCCACTTACTCTTCTTCTTGTTCATTAAACCCTGGAACAGGTTTTTCATAGATATAATGTATTACAATATCTTTAAATATGCAGTATTTGAAGTGTTGCAAAATGGATGCACAACTGAAGTAGGAAAACCTGAAATTTCAATTACCAAGAAAGAGTTGTGTCAGATAAAGAAAATCTGGTAGGTGTGTTTCTGCGTACGAAATATTTTGCACTAGCAACATTTCTTTTGTCAGCAGCCCCCACAGTTTGGATTGATGCAGGTATTTCCCACATAGTCTCTCCTCGAACGAAGTCCAAGAACGTCAGCTGGTGTGATTTTGCTCGTGACGAGGAAGTGGTTTCATGCCTTGTAGACGGCAGGAGTGAACGAGCGGTTCGAGGAGCTACAGTCTGGAATTGCGCGATCGCTACGGTCGCAGGTTCGAGTCCTGCCTCGGGCATGGATGTGTGTGATGTCCTTAGGTTAGTTAGGTTAAAGTAGTTCTAAGTTCTAGGCGACTGATTACCTCAGCAGTTAAGTCCCATCGTGATCAGAGCCATTTTGAACCATGCCTTGTAGACATGCCATTATGAGCTATGGTTATCCAGGCTTGCCAAGGCATTAGACTATCATTGTCAACGTTGGTCAAACCATTTATGATGCACTTTAATATAGTGAACTGAGCTATTTACGATTCCTATTTAATTTCGTAGGTAATGAATTCGTCGACCATTATTTTGGAGGGAAATAAGTTAATTACGTAAGGTAAACGGGACGACTTTTCACACATATAATTAATGTAAAAAGTATATATTTTCACCGAACGTTTACACCCCAAATAACGGGTTTGTCGTTTCATAAAATGTGCAATACTCGAAATAAGTTAACGGCATGAAACTCTTCAGTTGCTTCCACCTCGAAATAAATTTATTTCAGTTCGACGAAATACTTTAAATGCAAGCGTGTCCGTAAACAGCTATCTTTGGATAAATCCCATGACACTTGTAAGGTTTTTCACATTCTGTGTGTAACACTTCATAATTTCGTCCAGTGAATGTCAGGTTCACAGTAGTTAATAGATTTTACATTTGTATGTTTTGAAAAATGTACCCAAATTTTATGCTAGTGATACTCTCAACGGCAATCAAGACGTTTATAAGTTACAAAATAAGGTAAAACAATTTTCTAGATTCTACTAGTTTAAGAGGAAGTACTTGAAAATCACCACATGCTGATAACTTAATTACCCTGCACGAGTCCCGTGGGTGACGGAAAATGAGCAACAAATATTCGGTGCGACACAATCCTCGAGAACTCCTCGCAAAATTTACATGATACCTCATATTCTTTGGGATGTAGCCATACGCTAAATAAATAACATACGTGTATAATCAGAAGCGGAACGTGGAAAGTTAATAAGTATTCGTATAGTGATAGTAGTCAAGGAAATAATCCAAATTAATGGTATACAGGAAACTTTCAAATACCCAGATACATCTTGTGAAGCAGTGTCAAACATGTGGTGACAAATGCAATAAATGCCTATCATTAAAAGCTTTGGAGATACTTTGAGGACCATAGGTATGTCATTGAAGCAACTAGAATAATAAGTTGAGACATTTGAAGTAAACCAAGTTGCCAGGACGTGAAAGGTCCCTCACAAATTATGCAAACCAACAAATGAGGAAGCTTCCGTATTCCTTTCATAACCTGCCCTTACAGGACAACCTGATATTTTTACAGGAAAATTAAAAAATTAGCATCTGTGTAGAAAACCGAAAACTACGGAAACGGAGATGCTGAGAGAGGGCGTTGTTTCAAAGATATTCCTGAAAAGAAGGGATACTTGACAGCATTGTGGCTTCCGTGTAAGTCTTATAAGCTGCTTTTGCAAGACAACGAGATGTTTAAACACGACGAAATGAGATTCAAAATGCAATATGTATGTATGTGGAGTAGTATTAACTACAGAAAAGCAGGTTTCTTGAGAAGTCGTTATTCCCAACATATTCCGCAAAGAAAAGCATGGGCCTATTTGACAGTTATTGTAAAACAGTATTATATGTGGTATCAGATGTTACGAGGTACCTGGGTTATTATTGATAAGTGGTGTTATCTGTTTCTGCAAACAAAATGTATTCAAGCAGTTACAAACAAATTTTTAAACAAATGCACTGTATTTCACTGCATATAATTTCTTAGCTACTTCACACGCTAAGAGAGCAGCTGAATATTACGTATGCACGCGAGTTTTAATATTTCATTTCCCGTTTTGAAATATGTGCTAGTTCCGTCCTGCCAGCTATGAAGTTAAGCAGAACCGGAAGATATGAGTCAGTACACCAACAGAACTTCGTACTGCGGCTCTTTAATCTTAGAAATGCCTTCCGGGAAAAGATGGTGCCTTCTCCTCGTTGCTCAGAGAGGAGAAAGAGGCTTCCGTTGAACAGCCTTGGGGCTTTTTATCAGATATCCCCCTGGAAAAAGGAATCTTTGTGGTCTGAGAAAATATAATTATCGTCATTTTCCTTGAAAAATTATTTATTGATTTAAGAGCACAATACGTGACAGTCTCCCGAAATAGATTGATTACGGGTATGTTACAATTTTAATTTTATGTTCTTGGAAAGTCTGTAATGAACTGTAGCATTTAAGACTTAAATAAAGAAACAATTGCACCAGTTTTTTTATCATGCATGGTGTACAGCTTCTCTCAAGTTATTAAAGCTTTTCTTTTTTATTTTAGGTTAATTTATACAGCAATCCGACTACCGAACTTCCCATACAGAACACGCTTCATTTAAAAATAAACCTGACCATGTGCATAATACAAAATCGTTTCTCTCGTGCTTTTGAAGTATTAAACCTATTCCGTTGAAAGACGGTAAATGCCCCTTCGAAATAAAAGAATTCTAAGTTATGTTACTTTAATTTATTGCTCCTTTTGTTCATAGCTCACCTTCCCAACAAAGACTATATTAACCAAATCTCGTTTTAACAATTATGATAGTTTCATATTCACACTGAAGTACCCATTGGGACGTTGCGTTTCTACTTTAATGAAACAGGTAATAACTGACCACAGATGCCATTTGATTTACGTTCTGTTATAAATGTGGTTTCTCCGTGACAGTTACAAATTCACAAATACATTGTTTCAAACATAAATAATAATTAAACCTCCGCACCGTTCAACGTAATAACTGTATTACTGAGATACTTTTTACTACACTACTGGCCACTAAAATTGGTACACCAAGATGAAATGCAGATAAATAATGGGTATTCATTGGACAAATATATTATACTAGAACTGACATGTGATTACATTTTTACGCAGTTTGGGTGTATAGATCCTGAGAAATCAGTACCCAGAACAACCACCTCTGGCCGTAATAACGGCCTTGATACGCCTGTGCATTGAGTCAAACAGAGCTTAGATGGTGTGTACAGGTATAGCTGTCCATGCAGCTTCAACACGATACCACAGTTCATCAAGAGTAGTGACTGGCGTATTGTGACGAGCCAGTTGCTCGGCCACCATTTTGAGAGATATGGAGAATGTGCTGGCCAGGGCAGCAGTCGAACATTTTCTGTATCCAGGAAGGCCCGTACAGGACCTGCAACATGTGGTCGTACATTATCCTGCTGAAATGTAAGGTTTCACTGGGATCGAATGAAGGCTAGAGCCACGGGTCGTAACACATCTCAAATGTAACGTTCACTGTTCAAAGTGCCGTCAATGCGAACAAGAGATGACCATGACGTGTAACCAATGGCACCCCATACCATCACGCCGGGTTATACACCAGTATGGTGATGACGAATACACGCTTCCAATGTGCGTTCACCGCGATGTCGCCAAATACGGATGCGACCATCATAATGCTGTATAAAGAGCCTGGATTCATTCGAAAAAATGACGTTTTGTCATTCGTGCACCCAGGTTCGCCGTTAAGTACATCATCGCAGGCGCTCCTGTCTGTGATGCAGCGTCAAGAGTAACCGCAGCCATGGTCTCCGAGCTGATAGTCCATGCTGCTCAGAACGTCGTCGAACCGTTCGTGCAGATGGTTGTTGTCTTGCAAACGTCCCCATATGTTGACTCAGGGATCGAGACGTGGCTGCACGATCCGTTACAGCCATGCGGATAAGATGCCTGTCGTCTCGACTGCTAGTGATACGATGCCGTTGGGATCCAGCACGGCCTTCCGTATTACCCTCCTGAACCCACCGATCCATATTCTGCTAACAGTCATTGGATTTCGGCCAACGCGAGCAGCAGTGTCGCGATCCGATAAACCGCAATCGCGGTAGGCTACAATCCGACCTTTATCAAACTCGGAAACGTGGTGGTACGCATTTCTCCTCCTTACATGAGGCATCACAACAACGTTTCACCAGGCAACGCCGGTCGACTGCTGTTTGTGTATGAGAAATTGGTTAGAAACTTTCCTCATGTCAGCACTTTGTAGGTGTCGCCACCGGCGCCAACCTTGTGTGAATGCTCTGAAAAGCTAATAATTTGCTTATCACAGCATCTTCTTCCTGCCGGTCAAATGTCGCGTCTGTAGCACGTCATCTTCGCTATTTTATTGGCCAGTAGTGTATATACCGACACAACTTCATCAGCTATTAATTACTGAGATACTTTTTTAGTATATACCGACATAACGTTATCAACTATTAATTACCTTTACCACCACATTTTTCCTACTACTTATCCGAAACCCAGTTACACCGACCGCTCCAAGCGGGACCTCAAATTGACTCTCCTATCTCCTTCACATATTAAGGCGGGGCGTGATCCCTTGCGCTGGGGCTTTATTGTCATTATGTGGCAAGGCACTGCTCCCTCAGATGACGGACGCGCTCTGCTCCAAAAGTTCCACTAGCCACCGATGAGTAAGGATTACGATGTCGATTTTTTATGACATCAAAGACAGCAACACACCTTACAACAGCACGACGCGTTTTGAGAACTTATTTACACAATCAAGTGGAAATGCTTACATAGATATTTTATGCTCTTCCTTTCTTGCACTGAAGTCGTCTTTTTGTGGTTTTAATGTACTGTGTCCCCATAATTATGCAGAGATCCACACATATATGCAAATCATCACAATGGTTGTTTGAGAAATTGAAATATGGTACATTGTTTTGGTCTCACAACTACAGCTCCCTTGGTTACACAGTTACGTGAGATTACCAAAAGTCCTCACCGTCATTTCCAAAAAATCACACTTCTACCGATGGTGTTAATCTTCCTCTACGTATTCGTCTTCCAAGAACAAAATCTCTCACCTATGCACAAATGTATGACTTGGAGACTCTGGTAGCAGATGTCTGCATTTTGGCTGTAATGGAAACGTCGCAGCATGAATATCACCGCTTCTTAATCGTGTGTATCTCTGCCACGAAATGTTGTTTTCAGTCGAAGAAAGAGGAGCAAGTATCTGTGTGCCATATCTAGAGAATATAGGGGTCGAGATAAAATTTGGTAGCCCAAAGATGCAGAACGTTCCATTTTGAACTGTGCGGCATAAGCTTGGACGTTGTGGTGGAGAGAAGACACTCTCTTGGACAGCTTTCCTTGTCAATTCCGCTTCACAGTGTCCAGTACTCTTGGCAGGAGAGTCGGTATTACAAGGGGCGTTCCATATTGAATTACACTTTACTGTTTATATCATTTGTGTCGCGCCATTTGACCCATCGTCACAGTTCCGACTAGGTAGTACTTCGTCCTGACCATAGATGGCAAGACAATCAATAAAAGCGTAACCCCTGCACAGTACAACGCATTTTCCCTGCTGCTGGCATTAAGCGAATGGGTAAGGCCAGCCGTGGACGATGTGCTTTCTATGGTAGTATGATGTCAACACCGTGTGGATAGTGTGCGCCCACAAGGGAAGTGTTCCTGCAGCACGACAAGTCTCGTCCTCATAGAAGTCGGGAAACCAGGCTGTCATACCTGAAATGGGTTCCAAGTGCTGCCACGCCCAGCGTATTCTGCTGACTTGGCCCCTTTAAATTCTGCAGGCCCACTTCGAACCGTTATTCTGGAGTCCGTCGCATCCACCGCAGGACCGCTGCTTGCTGATACTGAAAGTCTGTGAAATGATATCCGAGCAACGGTTTCTACTACATCTATGTCAGCACTCCACAAACGACCTAACGGTGTGTGGGGAGAGCTACTTCCGGAACCAATAACTGATCCCCCTTTCCATGCTTCACTCGCGAATGTCGCGTCGGAGAAATGGTTGTCGGTAAGATTGTATTAGCTGTAATTGTTCGGATTTTCTCGTAGCAGTCATTTCTAGAGATATACCTGGGCGAGGTAATATGCTCTTCGACTCTCCCCACAACTACTCTCTCGAAATTTCAGTAACAAACCTGTGTGTGACCCACAACGCCTGTCTTGTAACGTCTGCCACTGGAGTTTTTTGAGCATCTTAGTAACGTCCTCGCGCCGACCAAACGATCCCGTGATGGAACGCACCGCTCTTTGTTGGCTTTTCTCTATCTCTTCTATCAGTCCTACGTAATAACGATCCAACATCAATGAACAATACTCGAGAATCTGTCCATCAAGCGTCTTCTAAGATATTTCTTTTGTGTATAACTTACATTTCCTTAAGGTTTTTCCTCTGATTCTCTATATGGAATCCGCTTTTTCTAACATTTGTTTGATGTGGTCATTTCACTTAACGTCAGTCGGCATAATTACTCATAGATATCTTACAGTAGATACTGTTTCCAGCAGATTCTCATCGATTGTGCACTTGTACATTAGTCGATTTATTTTACTATGTATGCACCATACGTTACGTTCATTGATTTTCAGCGTGACCGACAGAGGCTGATCCATTCACCAGTCCTCCCTAGGTCAGTCTGCAAGTCGATAGTTTCTTCTGACGTTTCTACTTTCTTATACACAAGCGCATCATATGTAAAATGTCTCAGAGAGCTTCCGACACTTCCTGCTAGATCGTTTTGTACACTGCAAACAATAACGGCCTTAACACACTTCCCTGGGATACTCCAGAAATTCCACTCAGATATGTTTATTTTGCTCCGTTAAGAGCGACGTGCTCATAGTTCCATACAGGTGGTAACCAGGAGTCCAGCCAGGAAACTATGGTGCGTGTGGCAGTACTTGGAACCCCACTGCAGCGATGTAAGCCATGGTTTTTCGCCTCGTATGGCGACGAACGTCGTAGTGTGGCAAGAGTACTTTTCGTGCCGGTGCACCCTCTCCTCACACTATTGTCACCAATCATATGTGAATGTCTGTCCACAGTGTTAAAGGCCTTCTTGTACAGAAACCACGTTGTCCAACGCTTTCATTATCACATTGCATGTTGTTCGCTCACGTAATAAAAGACCTTGGAAAAATAGAGCTGTGTAGAGATTACACTTCTAGGGATTTCCATGCCACCTGTGAACACATAAAAGTAGTACGCATACTTGCAACCGTAATGATCAGTCAAATGGTGTACTACGAATTATGGGGAAAAATAAACGGTAAATCAATATGAAACGCCGCTCATATGTTCCAGTGACTGCTTACCCGTTGCGAGCATAACCAGTTATTGCGCTCTTATATAGCTCTCACTGTGAAACCGATTACGAACCACCTTGGCTGATGATGGCTGATCCTTTGCAGTTTCTGACGGTGGTGAGTCCACATGTTTCCACTACTTGCTTTGCTCCTTCGCCTCGGGGTCCTACTGACTCGTACCGTACCATCCCTTTGTGGTTAGCCAGCTAAAAAGTCGTCTACATTGGCCTGACGCAGCCGCAAAATTTCCGCTGCTGCTCCTGTGTTGTGTGAGGTGAGCCGTCGCCAAATCCAGGAAGCGGCGATCTATTTCATCCTGAAAATGTCATTCAATATGTTGAAAATTGATCCATAATTAATTTTCCTTTCAAACGAAAGTATATGGTTCCGGAGACCTTTTCTGGTTTGAAACATTAGCGATATATGTAGGCAGTCTGAAACGAAGGTTAAATACTTGTACAAAGTCGGGATTCGAAAGCAGATCTCCTACTCACTAGCGGACAGAGAAACGAACGGGAATTTAGGCTGTGAAAGGAGGCGTGTTAGGGCAGTCCGTGGAGTTGTGCAAGGCCACTGTGCTGGGGTGGCCTAGTGGTTAGAACATCTGCCTAGTAAGCAGGATACCCGAGCTAGAATCCCCAACTTAAAACAAATTTTCATTCGTAGCTTCAGTCTCCATTCATAAGTTAAAGTATATGTGAGTAGAAAGTTCTCTGGCACGTATAGTTTCATTTGATTAAAGTACCTAAGCCAGGGTTTTACGCAGAATCTCCAGTTTCTTTCGATGTTGTGCTATTCCAATACAGTTGGAGATCCTCTACAATCCTCTTCCACTTTAGGGGGAATAACAAGTGGGCTGAGACGTGTATGGTAATTTGAACTGAGGATGGAGGCGTGACAGGGAAGTCCATACCGTTGATCAGTGAGACGGGGTGGCGTAGTGGTTTGCATATCCGCCTACTCAGCAGGAGGCGCGAGTTCGAACCCAATCCTTGGTACAAAAATTTCATTGATTGCTTCAGTCTCCATATATACCGATTCAACTTTTTTTGCCAATCGCCTTAACTGGGCGATGCACCAGTACACCAAGGAATTTAATTGTCTTGCGATATTCGTTTCTTTACAGGGACGGTGTCTGCTCCTACATTCTTTGTCATTCAGACTCGTTTCATTGCAGTGGCAGCGTCAAACCCATCTAACCTCTGTATCGTACGATGGTTCTCGCTGTACAGTTCTACCAAACCAGCTTCACAGAACAGGAAATAACACACGATCACTTTATGAGCAGTACCACCATTTAGCTTTAGGTCCTAGTCGTCTACTATAGTTCTGTGGCGCAGGCGTTTCAATGGGTACGACAAATACCTGCAAACAAAAAAGAAAAAAAATATATAACTGTGCAGACTTCAGGGTTCAGCAAACGAAGCACTTCACAAGACACTGAAGGAAGTTCCAAGAGAGAGGTGCAAACGCCGAATGGGTAGAAGAAATACGACTCGGCGTAACGACCCAGAAGATTTTACCCCCAAAAGAGAAGTTAATTGGAGGACTCGGGGCAGAACGACATACTTCCTGTTTAAAATTTTTTGTAAAAAAACGTAAAAAGTAATGAATCCTATAACCCTGGTCCGCGCAGCGAGACAATTTTTTTCAAATATGTGTGATAAGACACTTCTTTGTGCTAGCTGACAGGCTAATGATCTGACAAAACGATTCGTCATGGGACTATAAAAGCCTTCTCTCCGTTGATTTCAAGTGTGCTGCCAACTCGTCTTCTTGATCTGCAGTGAAAACATTTTTAAATTTTCCATATGATTTGTGAAACGTGTAGTTGGTATTATCCTTATCTTTAGGAAGGTATCTTCTGAACGTTGATTTGGGTACGCTAAGATCCTTAGATGCTTATAATACTTTCATTTCAGAACATGAAGCAGATGAAACTACCATTTTCATTGTTTTAATATCAAAATTGCTATATGACAATGTTACTAATGTAAGTTCAAAAATGGTTCAAATGGCTCTGAGCACCATGGGTCTTAACAGCTGGGGTCATTGGTCCCCTAGAACTTAGAACTACTTAAACCTAACTAACCTAAGAACATCACACACATCCACGCCCGAGGCAGGATTCGAATCTGCGACCGTAGTGGTCACGCCGGTCTAGATGAAGCGCCTAGAACCGCTCGCCCACTCCGGCCGGCTTCCTAATGTAAGTAATCATTTGGAAGAGCAAGAACAATTAAAGATATATATGGCTTTAAATATATTCTTACATCAAAAATGAGGCGACAGAACGGGATACTATCCCATTCTGCCCAGTGCCGTTCCGTCCAAAGTGCACAGTTCAGGCTAACAACTTTCGTGCAGTGTGGTGACTGACGGATCTGAATGCATTATGTAACTAATGTATACAGAACGGCATGCACATCAAAATCATATGTGATTAAATGGCATAAAGCTGTGTATTAATGCCTTTCCTGCGTTTAAATTCGTCAGATGATATGAAAACACAATTGGAAACGTGAAGGACAAGCGTTCACTTACAAGTTGCACATCCAAGTGGCTGTCGCACCGCCCCTTCCATTCAAAGTCACATGTTCTACAATTAGTTTCAGCGTTCTCTTGTCCAAAAAACAGCATAATACCGTTATGCCTGACTACCCCGTTCTGCCCCGAGTTCCCCAACGTAATTTTAGTTTCACCATTTGATAATTAAAATCTTGAGAATTCTCGTTACATCGGTTGTGTGGAACCGATGGCATCCCGTCACACAGAAACCGAGTGGCTTTTTTAGAAATCCTGGGCTTACCAACGAGTAAACCCCTTTCCCTGCTTCGGGAGTGCTGTTGTGACCTTGCGGCAGACGAAACGGAATGATCCGGCCTCCGGTCGCCGTGGCGCATATGGTCTGAAGCAGCTGGAGCGTGACACATTGGGTTGCGGTATCTCGGCAGCTCCTCGGGACGGGGTCAGTCGCAGCGCTAGAGAGTTGGGCGGCGCTGCTACCCGGCGTCTCGCGCGCCCACAAGGTCCCGGCGCCGCCGCTGGAACTTGACCTTTGCGTCGAGCCAAATCTCTGGTCCAGACCAACTCACACGTGAGGCGGCCGATCGCATTGTTCTCGGCCAGCCAGACCGGATAACGTGCGTGACTATCTCCGCCACCAGCCGGAGAGCTGATTCATGTTTATTAACCTGACATTTGCAGCAGGCGAAACACGGCTGTCGCTGCTACTGCCCGTCGCCACTCTACCTGGCAGTAGGAAATTCGCCGAGTCATTTCGAACGGACGATACGAAAGCTATGATACGTACCCCACGAATACATTCAGACTGTCTAGAAACCTTCACAAGTGTTATATCAAAAGTATTGCATAAGATCAACAATCATGCACATTGAAACTTGCCGTACAAAATTTGATGCTACACAGATATACGGAGATTAGGTGACCAATGAAGTCACAATTTCACTAATTGACTAAAGGGAGGTCTAGGTTCGAGGAACTAGTCTGTGGCATCAAGAAACAACTAATCTGGCCGTACAGGGAAACTTCCAGGGTAAAAATTGTGGAGGGTGCCTGAATATTCATTTTTGTGCACAGGTTCAAATGCATGCAGCTGTTGTACAGAAAAGAAAAGACTTGTGGAAGATAGTCTTGAGAGCTGCAACAAACCAGTGTTCGCAGTGACAACTACACCAACAACATTTTGACTATTTTCTACACAGTCTTTATCGTATTTGAGGTTTCTTATGGCACTACCAAACAAGGTTTCCTGAATCGGTAAAGTATTTTACTTACAATATAGTCATAACATCAGATTTTAACTAAAAGTTTCAACATGATTCGTCCTCAAACAGCATGCAAGCTACGATACTTCTCCGAAGAGCGAGTGTAATGCTGATTCGAGTCTCTGAATTTTTAAGTAAGTGATCGTTGAGTTGGGCCCCCTTGCACAACGAAAACACCATCACATTGAGATCAAAAGCTTACAAATTTAATAGGTTATACCTTTTATTCGTGAATCACTTATCGGTGGAAAAGTTGTAGGACGGTAATTCATCTTGAAATCTAAGTGAAGTTTTTCTTAATGATAGACGTAATTCACATAAACGCAATGCAGAGGAAAGTTCCCTAAAGGTTGAAATTGTTGCTTCTGTGTTTTAGGTGGAAGTAACTGTAGCACATCAGCAATGAAGCTACGACAGTGTTCGCTAGCAGCTCATTCACCTGAGGATCTTCTGTCCCAGGCGTCGGACTTCGTCGCTACTACTGGTGCTTCTTAGCCTAGTAAGAAATGGGTTTACGGAAGGGGCAGTAGCGAAGCCATAGACAATGAAAGCCGGCGTAATTTTCGGAAACATATATTCAGAAGTGAATACATAAATTCAGATGTAGTCCTGTCACAAGCATTCATAAATTCAAACGGAATGTAGCCGCTGGGCGAGTGTAGTTGCTGTAGGACAAGTTGAAAGTACACAATATCATTCACAAACCAGTTTTCGGTACGAAGAACAGATCTCAAAGAGTGTATAGAAATGAAATAGTGGGTACCACATAACCAGAGAATCTAACCATCAAGACCACACCCCAGAAAGAGCATAGAAATGAAACAGTGGGTACCACTATAACCAAAGAAACTAACCATGGATCACGCAAATAATTACAGGGGTCGGCCAAATCAGCTTACTATGCTACATGCCGGTCTGCAGCGCTAGTATCTTGCTGTACAGACGTAGGTGGCACTAAAGCAGTCGCAACTATCGTAACTGCGGAGTGCTTCAGAAACATCACGAGAGGTCCCTTGATGACGAAGCCCAAGCAGTCCCAGGACAACGGAAAGCACCAGCCATTAAATGGCGGTAACACTGAACTTCGCGATGTTGACTCCTCCAGAAATGGAAACGGAATGGCGCTGGGGAGCTGCTCGTCAGGTTATTTAAAGGCTACGTCGACCAGATACAGTGTACCTCCGCGGTACGCGGAAGGGTCCTTGTAGCCAGCTAACAGGGGTGAGAGGCAGGACCGTTCCTGCTGTTCTGGCCGCCTGGAATGGTACAGTTCCGGCCCTCACGTTGGGTGTCCTGGACTAGTGAGAATGCTCAGGAGGCGAGAGAACAGTGTGTGTCTCCGCCGCATCATGGCTCGAACGACGATTTCAAATAACGGCCAGAATGGCAAGCTAGATTTCGCCATCTTCGGCGTTTTCTATCGTAATGAAACAGGGAATGCTAAAACTATCCTGTACCCTGAAACAGGTGGTCATCTATGTAGACAATACATCGGTAGTTCCTTTGGACTTAGGAAAATTAATTTAGTGCTATTAATTGAATTATCAAGTTTGATTAATTGTTAGCTAATTATTCGACTGGTCGGAGTTAGGTATCAGTTTACACCGAATTGTATAATGAGTTCGAACCTGTAATCGGAATTAAAGGGATAATTTTATTTCTCCCTTTTCCTTTGCCACGTGCTGGAGAAATTCAGTACGTTACAGGATTACAGAATGATGCTGCCACTGTGGATAGGGAGCCAAATATAAGGAAGACTGACCTGACAAACCACACTAAGATCTCTTCATGTGGGCAGCTTGCGAATTCACAGTTAGTGCGACAAAACCGGCCACAAATTATAACCAATCATGAAACAATACCTGCGTGTAAATAGAGAGCTGCTCAGAATGTGCATCGTGCTTTTGCAATTGCGACACCTATATTTCCCCAAAAATCTGTCCGCGTGTGCCAATCAGCACCAAATAGCCGCCAGGAAACTCGCCCAGAATCTTAGTTCAAAACCCTCAACCACTCAAACAAACGTCTCCACAAATGGGAGAGCTCACTGTTGTTGCCAACGTGGAGAATCAGTGAATCACTTGTTCCGCAGTGTACTAAATCCACATAAGAAAATATGGCGTTGGTATTCATCTAGAGCAGTGTTTCCTTATTTCATGAGCCTCTTTGCTCCAAGCGCATTGGCAGGTGTCGCTCACGAATTGGATGCACAAAAATATTTGAGCGAAAGCAACTCAATAGCCTATGCAGGTCTGGCGGCTTCGTGGTGTCCTGTCCTTTGATGTACGTCCAGCAAAAGCGAAAATATCATACTCCTCTGGGGATGGCAGTGGCGGCACGGAATATTCTCTCATAAGGGAGAGCCGGTGCCGGCTCTGCCAACAAAGGAACAAAGCCAGCTGCAGCCCAAATTCTGCAAAACACCCTGGGTATTCTCGCCCCACCTTATGACACTATCTGCTCGCCGTCTGGCGCCTAATTGGAACTGAGAACACACAGGAAGCGCGCCTTCCTAGCATTAAAAACACAAAGCTCTCCGCCCAGGAACACTTATCCAGTGCACTCAGTGTAATAACCATGAAACAATGGCAGAAAGTGAAACAATACTTCAGACCTATATGTGGCAGTCATGCCAGATATTGCGTAAGATTAATCACATACTCTTTGAAGCTTTTACAATGAGGCCCTACAGGAAGAAAAATGCTGGTTGTTAGATGGGTTTGATGTGAAACCAATTTATTTTATTTTAGTGTTCTGCCTGTTAGGCACATAATATTCGATCTCCATCACTCTGTCTCCTGCGATTTTTTCTATCGCTGCACAACCGTTTTACACTTTCACGTTGTCTATCAATCGATATGTTTTCCTCTCATCTCTTCGTTTTCCTTTCAACGTCCCCGCTAAGGAATCCGTCGGTAAGCACTGTCCTAAATCATTCTTTTCTTTTTTTTTTCTTTCTAAAATCTCTAAACTTTGTTAATACATCTTCATTCTTATCTTATCTTCTCCATCCCCCCATCCTCCTCCATATTCTCATCTCTAATCTCTCTATAATTTCCTCCTTCAATGTCAACGTTTCTGCAACTTTCTCAAACATACTCCACACAATAAATTCCTTGTTCTTAGCTTGTAAGCGCACAGTGGTATCACTGTCAGCCTCAGAATCTGTAACTCCCTCGAATCGCATCGTGCGATTGTTAATGAGTGGGGCACGAGTCTTCGTTGTGGGCGGCATGGGTACCGCTGGACGTGGGGCTTGGGCTGCCACTCGTCCGGAATTCCTTGGATTTGTCCTAGTTTTGACAACGCCCGAGAGCGTTCTGACAGAGATTTAATACAACTATATGGGGTAAATCCACACCGTTCTTTTTATCTGGAGGGATTCCATTGATTGGAAATAAATACCTTTTATTAACTCTTAGAAAAAATTATTAAATGAAAAGAAAAATGTTAAAAAACCAGCAGCAAGCACGCATACACACTCTCCTATGAAACAGTTTCCAAACTCCTTTACTGAGAGCCAAGAGAAGACGCCGACAGTTGACGGTAGCATGCTGCGCAGCGGCGCGCCAGGAATTTGAGCGCAGGCAAGCTAATTCTACAGGTGTGCGTTCCATTGTACACTGACCAGCCAGAACACTATGACCACCTACCCGATAGCCGGTATATCCACCTTTGGCACGGATAACAGCGGCGTCGCGTCGTGGCACGGAAACAATGAGGCCTTGGTAGCTCGCTGGATGGAGCTGGCGCCAAATTTGCACACACAAGTTACGTAATTACGGTGAATTCCCGAGAGGGGGCGGTGAGCTCCGACACTACGTTCCATCACGTCCCAGATGTATTCAGTGTCATATTCGGCGAGTTGGGAGGCCAGCACTTCAACTGGAACTCGCCACTGTGTTCGTCGAACCACTCAAACAGACAAAGTTTTAAACATGTCCGCTTGGTTCAGTGACCGTTTCTAAATTAAAATTGAAACAAATGAACCCTCGGCCACTAATATTTTTACTCTTATTGACCAAGTTTCAACACTTTTTAGAGTGTCTTCATCAAAATTAAAACAATTAAAATGGCCTATAACGTAGTTAAAAATATATAGGAAGAGACATTTTTATATAAAAAGTGTAAGTACTGACTTACAATAAAAGACAGAGGCAGTACTTACATGTTACATATAAAATAATCAACAGGCCAGAAGGGCTTTAGTCACACAGTATATAAAAAGGAATCGTGAAGGCGAGCCACTATGGGCTGCTCGTACCTGTACAGCCACAGGTTGCAACGGAATTGTTTTAATTCTGATGAAGGCACTCTTAGAAGTGTTGAAACCAGGACAATAAGACTAAAAATAATAGTGACCGAGGGCTCATTTGTTTCAATTTCACTCCAACACACTCCTGGCCTTGTGACATGGCACATTACCTTGTTGAAAAACGTCACTACCGTCGGGAAACATGATGGTCATGAAGTGGTATACGTGGTCTGCAACCAGTGTACGATACTGCTTGGCCGTCATGGTGCCTTGAATGAGTTCCAGTGGACCCTTGGATACCTACGTGAATGTTCCCAACAGAATAAAGGAGCCTCCACCAGCTTGTTTCCGTCCCACAGTACAGATGTCAAGAAGCGGTGAGACTGGAAGGTGATGGATTCACGCACTCCATCGGTATGATGAACGGGGTAACAGGATTTATCAGAGCAAGCGAAGCTTTGGCGTTGAGCCAACGTTCAGCGCCCATGGTTACGTGCCCATTTCTGCATGCATGGGTCGTCGGCTGTGAAACCCCATCGTTAGGAGAGTATGGTGCACGGTGCACTTGTACTCTGCCCAGAATTAAAGTCTGATTTTACTTCCGCTACAGTTTTCCGCGTGTCCTTTTTCACCAGTCTACCCAGCCTACGACGTCCGACATCTGTAATGATGGGTGGCCGCCCAATCCCAAGACGTCCAGACGGTGTTTAACATTGCATTCGCCACGTCTTGAGGCCAGTGAGAACAGCACTCCTCTCAGCTTCAGGCTGTGATGGCATGGTTACACAGCTTGAGGCTGCAATGGATGGGCACCACTGTTGTGGGCCGGCCGTGGGGATCCAACGTACGTCCAGCACGTCAGAATCCTCCGATCGGTCCTCACCGGTGGCCAATTCAGTTACTGCTTGCACTGAGGCCGCCTCCTCACCTGTGGTCGAGTGGGAAGTCGCCCCGGGGCGAAGCAGGCGGCGAAAGACTTCCCAGGCGGCCGCACGTGAGGTCTCAGCGGTTAGTCTGACAAACAAGTTCTAGGTGCTGTCTGTGGCTGTCAATGTCGCTGAACCAGATGCTGTCGCCTGTCCTGTTCCAGAGAAAAAAACCTCTCATCCTGGAAGATCCGGGCAATCACAGAGGGTGGGGTTATTGGTAGTTGGGAGCTCCAACGTTAAGCGCATTATGGGGCCCCTAAGGGATTTGGCTGAGTATAAGGCCAACAAAACCAATGTTCACTCAGTGTGCGTACCGGGTGGAGTCATCCAGATGTGGAAAGGGTCCTTCCGGATGCCATCAAGAGCACAGGGTGTAGCCATCTGTGGCTGGTTACTCACGTCCATACCAATGATGTGTGTCACTTTTGGATCAGAAGAGATTCTCTCTGGTTTCGAGCGGCTAACAGAAGTGGTAAAGGCTGTCAGTCTTCCTTGAAAGATGAAAGCAGAGCTGACTATTTGCAGCATAGTCGACAGGACCGATTGCGGACCTGTCGACCTGGTACGGAGCCGAGTGCAGGGTCAGAATCAGAGGCTCAGACGGTTCTGCGACCGTGTAGGGTGCAGATTCCTCGACTTGCAGCAAAGGGTGGTTGGGTTTCGGGTTCCGCTAAATAAGTCAGGTGTCCACTACATGGAGGAGGCGGCTTCACGGGTAGCAGGGGCTGTGTGGCGTGGACGGGGCGGTTTTTTACGTTAGAGGGTCTCGGGAAAACACAAGAAGGGCTTCAGTCACAAAGGGTGCAGTCTGAACACAGGAAGAACGTAGATGCAGGAACCATTGGTATAACAGTTGTAAATTGTCGTAGCTGTGTTGGGAAAGTACGAGAGCTCCAAGCTATAATAGAAAGCACTGTTGCTCAAATCGTTATAGGCATTGAAAGCTGGCTAAAGCCGAATATAAGTTCAGTCCAAATTTTTGCTAAGAACGTAACGGTGTTCCGAAAGGATAGGCTAAACACGGTTGGCGGTGGCGTGTTTGTTTCTGTCAGAAGTAGTTTATTTAACTTGTCGCTAAATTGAAGTACATACTTCCTATGAGTTAGTATGGGCAGAGGTCATTGTTGGCAACCGGAATAAAATAACAATTGGATCCTTTTACCGACCTCCCAATTCAGATGATACAGTTGCTAAAAGGTTCAAAGAAAACTTGGGTACCTGACTCATACGATAATAGTTAGTGGTGACTTTAATTTACCCTCGATATGTTGGCGAAAATACATGTTTAATTCCGGAGGTACGCATAAAATATCGTCCATAATTGTGCTAAACGCATTCTCTGAAAATTATTTCGAGCAGTTAGTTCGAGTCCACGCGAACAGTAAACGATTGTGAAAACACACTTGACCCTGAGTTAATAACGAGCATCAAAACCGATTCTGGAATTAGTGAACACAGGGTTGTCGTAGCGAGACTGAATACAGTAATCCCCAAATCCTAGAAAAATAAGCGAAAACTATACCTACTCAAAATAGCAGATAAAACTTCACTTGATGCCTTCCTGAGAGACAATCGGCACTCATTCCAAAATAATAATGTAAGTGTAGACCAGATGTGGCTCAAATTCAAAGAAATAGTATCGGCAGCAATTGACAGATTTACACCAAATAAATTAACAAACGATGGATATTATACTCCTTGATACACAGAACGGGTTACAACACTGTTGCAGAAACAACGAAACAAACATGCCAAATTTAAATAGACGCAAATTCCCTAAGATTGGCGATCTTTTACAGAAACTCGAAATTTAGCGCGGAATTCAATGCGAGATGCCTATAACAGTTTCCACAGCGAAACTTTGTCTCGAATCGTGGCAGAAAATCCAAAGAGATTCTGGTCGTATGTGAAATGTGTTTGCGGCAAGAAACAATCAATGCCTTCTCTGCGCGAATGGCAATGGAGATACTATCGAAGACAGTGCTGTCGAAGCAGAGTTACTAAACACAGCCTTCCGAAATGCCTTCACAAAAGAATACGAAGTAAATATTCCAGATTTCTAATTGAGAAGAGCTGCTAACATGAGTGACATAAAAGTAAATATCCTTGAAGTAGTGAATCGACTTAACTCACTTAATAAAAGCAAGTCTTCTGGTCCAGACTGTATACCAGTTAGGTTCCATGCGGAGTATGCTGATGCATTAGCTCCATACTTAACAATCATATACAGCCGTTCGTTCTAAGAAATATCCGTGCCCAAAGACTGGGAAGTTGCACAGGTCACACCAATATTCAAGAAAGGTAGTAGGAGTAATCCACTAAATTACAGGCCCATATCGTTAACGCCGATATGCAGCAGGATTTTAGAACGTATATTGTGTTCGAACATTATGAATTACCTCGAAGAAAACGGCCTATTGACACAGAGTCAACATGGGCTTAGAAAACATCGTTCCTGTGAAACACAACTAGCTCTTTATTCACATGAAGTGTTGAGTGCTACTGACACGGGATCTCAGATCGATTCCGTATTTCTGGATTTCTGGAAGCCTTTTGGCACTATATCACAAAAGCGGCCCGTAGTGGAACGCTAGCTTATGGGATATCGTCTCAGTCATGCGACTGTATTTGTGATTTCCTGTCAGAGGGGTCACAGTTCGTAGCAATTGACAGAAAGTCGTCGAGTAAAACAGAAGTGATTTCTGGCGTTCCCCAACGATTTGGGAGACAATCTGAGCAGCCATCTTAGGTTGTTTGCAGATGATGCAGTCGTTTATCGACTAATAAAGTCATCAGAAGTTCAAAACAGGCTGCAAAACGATTTAGGAAAAAGATCTGAATGGTGCGAAAAGTGGCAGTTGACCCTAAATAACGGGATGTGCAAGGTCATCCGCAAGAACTAGTTAAACTTCGGTTACGCAATAAATCAGTCTAATCTAATAGCCGTAAATTCAACTAGATACCTAGGTATGACAATTACGAACAAATTAAATTGGAAGGAACACATAGAAAACCTTGTGAGGAATCCTAACCAAAGACTGCGTTTTATTGGCTGAACACTTAGAAAATGTAACAGACCTACGAAGAAGACTACGCTTGTCCGTCCTCTTTTATAATACTGCTGCGCGGTGTGGGATCCTTACCAGATAGGACTGACGGAGTACACCGAAAAAGTTCAAAGAAAGGCAGCACGATTTGTACTATCGCGAAATATGGGAGAGTGTGTCACAGAAATGATACATGATTTGGGATGGAAATCATTTAAAAAATCGTTTTTCGTTGCGACGGAATCTTCTCACGAAATTCCAATCATAAACTTTGTCCTCTGAACGCGAAAATAATTTGTTCTCACTGACCTCGATAGGGAGGAACGATCACCACGATAGAATAAGGGAAATAAGAGCTCGTACGGAAACATATAGTGTTCATTGTTTCCCCGAGCTATACGATATTGGAATAATAGAGAATTGTGAATGTGGTTCGATGAACCCTCTGCCAGGTACTTTAATGTGATCTGCAGAGTATCCATGTAGATGTACAACAACCGATAAGACGTGCAGTTTCCGAAATGGCCATGCCGAGCAACCAGGCTATCACAATCTGCCCTAGGTCAAACTCAGATAGATCGCGTCGTTACCCATTCTACACACGATACTACGATACTACGTGCAACGTGCATATGTGTGACTAGCAGGATAGTACAGTACGTAAAGGGAGACGAAAATCTAACGGTTATGGTGGACTGGAATACAGTTGTAGGGGAAGGAGAAGAAGAAAATGTTACAGGACAATATTTGGCTTGGGACAAAGAATCAGAGAAGAGAGAGTGTAATTGAGTTCTGCAAAAATATTTATCTAGTACTGAGGATACTCTGTCCAAGGAGGAGGAGGAGGAGGTGGGACACTTGGGAAAGGCCGGGTGATAATGGAAGATTTCAGTTAGATTACATCATGGTGAGACAGAGATTCCCGAATCAGATACTGGATTGTAAGGCGTACTCAGGGGCAGATACAAACTCAGATCACAACGTAGTAGTGATGAAGAGTAGGCTGAAGTTTAAAACATTAGTCAGGATGAATCAATATGCAAAGAAGACGAAATAGTAAGTACTAAGGAATGATTAGATACTCTTGAAATTCTCTAAGGCTAAAGATACAGCAATAAGGAATAGCTCAGTAGGCAGTACAGTTGAAGAAGAATGGACACTCTAAAAAGGGCCATCACGGAAGTTGCAAAGAGAAACTCAGGAACAAAGAAGGTAACTGCGAATAAAGCGAGGGTAACAGAAGAAATACTTCAAAAGATCGATGAAAGGAGCAAGTACAAAAATATTCTGGGAAATTCAGGAATACAGAAATACAAGTCGCTGAGGAACGAAATAAATAGGAACTGCAGAGAAGCTAAGGCGAAATGGCTGCTTGGAAATTGTGAATAAATCGAAAAAGAAAAGATTTTCTGGAGAATAGCAGCTTACGGGAAAGTCACTTGGTGACATTAAAACCAAGGGTGGTAACGTTAACAGTGCAACGATTGGTTCAAATGGCTCTGAACACTATGGGACTTAACTTCTGAGGTCATCGGTCCCCTAGAACTTAGATCTAATTAAACGTACCTAACCTAAGGACATCACACACATCCCTGCCCGAGGCAGGATTCGAATCTGCGAACGTAGCGGTCGCGCGGTTCCAGACTGTAGCCCCTAGAATCGCTCGGCCACTCCGGCCGGCAAGAGTGCAACGGGAATTCCACAATTAAATGGAGAGAGCAGATAGGTGAGAAGAATACCTTGAAAACCTCTATGAGGGGGAAGATCTGACTGATGTGATAGAAGAACAAAGAGGTGTCGTTTTAGAAGAGATAGCGAATCCAGTAATACAATCAGAATTTAAAACAGCTTTGGATGACTTAATATCAAATAAGGCAGAAGGGATGGATAAAATTCCATCAGACTTTCTAAAATCACTGGGGGAAGTGGCAACAAAACGACTATTACGTTGGTGTGTAGAAAGCATGAGTATGGTGACATACCACCAAACTTTCTGAAGAATATCATTCACACAATTCCAAAGACTGCAAGAGCTGACAAGTGCGAGAAGAATCGTACAATCAGCTTAACGACTCATGCATCCAAGTTGCTGACAAGAATAATATACAAATCCAACCGAACGTCTGAGATATAATCGAAATGTCAGTTCGTGCACAAAATCCTGCATCGGCCACACTTTCGCAGTTATGTACGACTATCTGCAGGGGACTCTCAAGCACTTTTATAGTCTTTAACACGTCGAGTTGTTGCACTACCTCAGGCAAAATGAGGTTCGTCGTGATATTAGGAGATGGCCCTAGGCACTATGAGACTTAACATCTGAGGTCATCAGTCCCCTAGACTTAGAACTACTTAAACCTATATAACCTAAGGACATCACACACATCCATGCCCTAAGCAGGATTCGAGCCTGCGACCGTAGCAGCAGCGCAGCTCTGGACTGAAGCGGTCTATTACGAGATATCCAATGACCTCATGTATAACTTTCGCCATCATTAATCCTCAAACTTTTCCCAGTGATTAACGCTATACATTGTGCATGGCACAGTCATTTCAGACAGTATGAACAGCTCAGTTAGAGCAACATGCTCCACTGCAAATGCTCGGCTCAATGGATAGCACCATCGGTATGGAACGTTATTTCATTTTCGATGTCCAGAAGGTGCTGATCCTGTAACTGTATAGTCAAATAATGAAGAGCCCCTCTCGTTGCTAGCAAGAACTTTATTACATCCGCAGCCGATCTCGGCCGTCGTATCAGGAGATTTTCAAGTGGATGTGAGACTGCTATTATTAATACAACTGATATAGTTTATATACGTGTGATATGAGTACATAAATAACATTTATCTCATAGCTTATTGTGCTGTAGAGAAGCAACGGCTTGCCGCGGTGGCCGAGCGGTTGTACGCGCTTCAGTCCGGAACCGCGCGACTGCTACGGTCGCAGGTTCGAATCCTGCCTCGGGCATGGATGTGTTGTAGTCCTTAGGTTAGTTAGGTTTAAGTTCCAGGGGACTGATGATCTCAGATGTTAAGTCCCATAGTGCTCAGAGCCATTTGAACCATTTTTAGAAGCAACGTCAAATATTAAAATAATAATAACTGCTTTTATAAAG
Organism: Schistocerca americana; assembly: GCF_021461395.2. Taxonomy (NCBI): domain Eukaryota; kingdom Metazoa; phylum Arthropoda; class Insecta; order Orthoptera; family Acrididae; genus Schistocerca; species Schistocerca americana. The sequence continues at coordinate 267,295,250 of NC_060125.1, read as the reverse complement.
TCATTACTTTCTGGGGTAATTTGTTTTCTGAAGTTTTTAAGATAACTGGTAACTTATGCCAAAAATTTAACTTTAAAAACTGCACAGTTTTTCACAATCACAACGCAGCGTCTCTCCCTGGACGTCATTCGGCACTTAATTTCTTAAATCCACCGACTTTTACTTATTTTAAACATTTGACGTTGCTTCTCTATACATCATTGTTAGATATTAAGTTATATATTCTTTTGGAACATATGCTGCTCATACCTGCGCTTTGTTTATTGTCTCCTACAGTGTAAACTATTTAAACATATCCATCTTACTATGCATTAACAATAGCAGTTTCCCTTGAAAGTAGTCTCATATGCCTGAAACCAGCTATAGACTTAATAAAGTAATTTTTAACAACTGCAAATTGTTTAAATTCATTGTTAGGGAAAGTATCTCAGAAAGAATTCATTGACGTGTTTGAAAGGCATAAGATTTACTTAACACTATACTATCTGTACTGTCTTTTGACCAGACGTTAAGTCTGAAACTGCATCGTAGAATTATATGCATAAATATCGGAGACAATGCGAAAATTTGTTTTTAACAAGAACCAAAAAATCTTGAAGAACTTATTAATTTAGAAATTCTAACAGTCACTGGAGAGATTAAGGCCATAATTACGATTTTCTGCCAAAATATGTCAAATCATCCGAATAATGTGGGTGAGCATGAGTAGTCAATTATTGCTGCCCGCAGCTCGTGGTCTAGCAGCTAGCGTTGATGTCTCTGCATCACAGGGTCCCGGGTTTGACTCCTGGCCGGGTACGGGGCTTGCTCCGCCCGGGGACTGTGTGTTCATGTTATCCTGCTCATTTCATCATCATTAGGGAACGTGGCGAGACTGGACATTGACAGAGACTGGTAATTTGTATCCGCGCTAATAACAAAGCAATTGAGCCCCCCATAAACCAAATATCATCATCAGTTATTGCTTAGACCATTTTCAGATGCATCTTCTGTTTATTTATTCGTCTATCTACTTGGCTTTTGGCTTTAACCATAAGTTCTTGGAAATACCATGACTTCGAGGGAGTATTTTACCGTGTAGTGAAGAGCATCCCTTAGTAATCTGGCTTCAGTAGTGTTTCTTAGCTCTAGAACTTTTTAATTTAATTTTATCTTTAATTTTAACTCATCTACCTACGTGCGTGTCAATTATTTTTTTCGTTCAACCGCGAAACTACATTTTAAGAATTATTTTCATCTCGAATAAGTGATTAGTATACAGCCGAAAAATGTTAGAATATGTAGAACCTTCTATACCTACAACAGCTACCTCATTTAATGTCATTTCTTGCGAAAGCAGCACAGTAGAGCACAGTTTGCAGTACATAGCCAGTTGCAACTGCAAAGCTAAGGTTATTCTCGCCGCTTCAGCGCGTTTGAACCGCACCTCTCACCGTAGCCTGTCGCAGTACTTTTCATTTTATGATTGTAATAGAGATAGGCGCAAGATACGAATGCGAAGGCCATCGTTCGTACGCTTAATCGGTTTCATAGTGAGAGAGCTATGCGATGTCTGTACATGGATACAGGTAAAGATTTGCAATTAAGAAATGTTTCTTTAATTGTAGCAATTGAAATATTGTCCAGTTGTGAAATAACAGATAAATTCTCAAGTCTCATTTCTAGATTACATAGGACTTTGTGTACGAGAGAATTCTCAGAAAACAAACTTCATAGCTTATAATAAATATCGGATTTAAGACACACAATTCCACTCAACGATTACTTTCTAACGAAGTGTCAAGCATTAGCTCACTGATATATAATGTTATAAAGTTAATGTGGCACTTGTCTACTTTTCGTGTGGGAAACGCACTGCTCGGACACACAAATGGTCATATACACTGAATTATATCGCAGATTTCCATAGCTGTGTTATAATGATAATTCCTAATTCACACAGGGTATTCCACGCAACGTAATGTACCACATTTCACGAACATATCAAGATATAGAAGTACAACTATCAATGTCTTCTGTCACGGTGCGGCCTGATGTTGAGGTAGAATCACTGCCTAGTAATATTGGTTGTGATCAAATTCTTGATTGTTTCGGACAGACTAAAGAGGGAAATACACTGAATCAATTAAAATATGTATCATAAATGTGCAATATTGGGTCGGTGCGTAAGTTCGTAGAATTTTCCTGTAAGTTTTAATAATAAACACATCAGATACGTGTAACACAGAATTTATTAGTCATCGACAATATATTCTCCTTCACTATTTAGAACAGTCTGCCAAAGCTGGAATAACTTTTCGATTCTGCCACTACAGGAATCGTTCTTTGGCGAAGAACTCGTATACCCATGTTCGGAGCGTATTTTCATCCGGCAAGTAAGTTCCTTAAAAGTTGCTCGATAGAGGGCGGAGAAGGTGAAAAACTGAGGGCGCAAGATCATGTGAATAAGGAGGGTGTGGAATGGTTTCCCAAACAAGCTGATCTACGGCGCTTTTTGTCAGTCCAGCAGAATAGGCACGAACGTTATCGCGGAGTGCACCACTTCACCCCGACTTCCTGGCTGTTGTTCCTGAACTGCATCTGCAAGATGTGTCAGTTGTTGACAATAAATGTGAGCAGTGATGGTCACACCTCGGGAAGCAATTCTTTTTACACCACACAGTCGCTGTTCTACCAGATGCATAATGTTGTCTTTTATGGGTGTGTGCAGGTCTTTGTAAGAGAAGTTGCTTCCTTGTTTGAGCTCTACCATGCCTATCTTTTCCTTATGTGAGGATACAGACATCATTTCTCGTTATCAGTAATGATGCAAGACAGGAATGGTCGGTATGGTTCACGAACCAATTGATGATGAACAAGCAGAGATGCACTTATAGCCACACGCTGATGTTTGTGATTTTCGCTTATAGCAGGCGTTACCCGTTCACTAGATTTTTGAACCTTCCCCATCGCATGAAAATGTCACACGCTGGTGGAATGACCACAGTTTGTCACATTTTCCACTTCGTGGGTACAATGACGTGGATCATTGTGTATTAATGGGCTTAAACAATCTTCATTAAACTCTGAAGGTCTTCCTGAACGTGGAGAGTTACTAATGTCAAAACGATCCTCCTTAAAACGAAGAAAACATTATCTTGCCGCACTCTGTCCAGTGACATTAACCCATACACGGCGCAAATGTTTTGGCTGCTCCTGTGCTGTCACGCTTCTATTGAACTCAACAGAAGAATATGTAGGAAATGTTCCGATTTATCCACTTGGCATTCCATTTTCTAATTTCCAAGCTCCACTCACTGCCTAGCGACAAAATGGCAGTATCTAAACTCAAAATAGCAACAACAAACTACAAATAAAAAATGACAACTGATAAATAAACCCATTGCAACCGGAATACCAACATGTAAAACAAAAACGTACGAACTTAAACACCAAACTAATATACAGCCGAAAATATTTCCAGTGCAAAGCGAATGCACGGTTGTGCAAAAAACAGCTTCACTAAAAATGTTCAGAAATATATAAATATGTAAAATGATTGGTGGTGTCTATAAAGGTTTGACGAAGCTGGAATTGCTCTGTACTTCCAGGCTGCGGTCTCATATTTAGTACTTCCTATTTATTAAACGTGAAAAAGAAATGTAAGAAAAGTGTGGGTGTAGTTTGGTTCGTTTACTTCACTTCACTTCTTGTAACAGCGCCGTGTGGTAATGCCATTTTAGGTATCTATGCACGATAATGCTTGCAAAACGTAGAAATTTTAAGTTGCAGTGGACATAATGTAATAGAACAGAGTAATTTAATTTCGTTATGATACACAGATTTAGGTTTATAACAACGTATAATAACGAAAAGGAATAAATATTAATTTGTGAGAAACAGAAGTACGAAGATGGCTTATGTTTAGTTCTCCCATATAATAAGTGCCAGCATATCATATTCTGAGTAATTCCTAAGGACCCCAAGAAAAAGAATCTCGTCAGAACAGGGGGAAAGGGGATAACTTATAACTTGAAGTCGACATTCGACGCCTTAACTACTTCTTATAGAAACTGTGTAGTATTAATTACAAATTCCGCTTTATTAGAATTTTAATAGCAAGTACAGTGAAATGGCAGATAGTTTTTTACCGTAGCCCAAAAACAATTTTCAAATATATATCAGAAGCAGGAAGGAAGGGTTTATGAAAGCTCAAGATGATATGAGAAATAAATGAATAAATATTTTGTATGAATTGTTAGTATTAAATTGAATTGTATTAAGATTATTAAAATTGTAATAAATAATTGATACAGATGTGTCTCCTTTAGCTGATGATGTCTGCTTTCGCTAATTCAGATCTGCAGTGTTATCTTAACTTCTGCACAAAATTGTTCAAGCATGATTACACTCTTTCATTGAAATCTGCTTCAGGTAAAGACCCATGAGAAAACCGTGGAGCGACGAACTACATTCTGAAATTGGTGTTTTTTTTTTTTTTCGATGGTTGACATCTGTGCGAGGTATCATGCAAATCCGTTCTTCACTGTCACTAGTATTCCTTTGTGAGGAAAAAAAAATTAGGTGACAGACTTTATTGTACATACTTTCGTAGCCCTAGCTTGCCAATGCTCTGACGGACGCGGTAAGCCACAACTTGTGGCTGTTAGCTGAGACACTGCAGTGTACGGTAAGCTGTCGTGGTTGCGTGATTTGAGGATAGAAAATTAATTGGGCATAATTTCTAGCTGGTGTTGTGAATGGGTGAATGGCAGCTTGTTCTAAATCTAGGGAAGAATGCAAGTTAATGTGGATGGGTAGGAAAATCAGTACTTTAATGCTCGAGTACAGCATTATTACTGTGCTGGTTGATGCAGTCAGGACGATCTAACACCTAGGTGGAACGTTGCAAGGCGATATGTAGTGCAAGGAGCAACTGAGCACGGTAGTAGCGAAGGCGAATGGTCGACTTCGGTATATTGACAGAATTTTAGGAAAGTGTCTCCTGTAAAGGAGACGGAGTATAGAACTATAGTGTGAGCCATCCATGAGTTCTGCTGCAGTGTTCGGGATACCCTACACGTCATATTAAAGGAAGATATCGAACGAGTTCAGAGGCGTGCTGCTAGACTCATCACCGGTAGGTTTGATCAACACACAAGTGTATAGTAAAATCCGCCTCCAGTCACAGCCGAAGGTGATTTAAGTAAGTTACGAGCACTTTCGAGTTTGTGCCCATATTCATAAATTCATTTACTTGTTTCCATAGTCAGTGTAGGAGATAAGTACTTAATTAAAAATCAAATTACCTGATGCTGACACAGTAACCCAGCTGAAAGAACTGGAAATGGTGAAGCGACATGTGTTGAAAACACTCGTTTTAGAGCAGCTACATGTAGCTAAAGTATCCAAATCATATTCCACACTTCTCACACATTTTACAGACACGTTGTCGATTTTCACACATAAACTACACAGCTGTCACCTTAGCAACTATCTGAACTGCCTGTAACACAATAATGACTCTTTAAATGATTATAACAGTAGGTAAGACAAATACACAGAATATCCAGCAGGTCTTCTTTGAAATATAGCGATGTGTAAGTAAAATAATATTTTCGGCACATCAAATCACCACTTTCATTTCCTTCAGTGGTGTTACTGAGTCAACATAACGTAATTTGGCTCTTGTTTAAACAGTCAACTTCAGTACTGAATGTGGAAGCATGTAAATGAATCAGCAAGAAACCCACCGTATCTTTATCAGACCAATTGTGTGATTAGATTGACGAGTTCCTAGATAACAGAACGCAGCATGTCATTCTCAATGGAGTGAATTCTTCCGAAGTAAGAGTGATTTCAGGTGTGCCGCAGGGGAGTGTCGTAGGACCGTTGCTATTCACAATATACATAAATGACCTTGTGGATGACATCGGAAGTTCACTGAGGCTTTTTGCGGATGATGCTGTGGTATATAAAGAGGTTGTAACAATGGAAAATTGTACTGGAATGCAGGAGGATCTGCAGCGAGTTGATGCATGGTGCAGGCAATGGCAATTCAATCGCAATGTGCTGCGAATACATAGAAAGATAGATCCCCTTATCATTTAGCTACAAAATAGCAGGTCAGCAACTGGAAGCATTTAATTCCATAAATTATCTACGAGTACGCATTAGGAGTGATTTAAAATGGAATGATCATGTAAAGTCGATCGTTGGTAAAGCATATGCCAGACTGAGATTCATTGGAAGAATCCTAAGGAAATGCAATCCGAAAACAAAGGAAGTAGGTTACAGTACGCTTGTTCGCCCACTGCTTGAATACTGCTCAGCAGTGTGGGATCCGTACCAGATAGGGTTGATAGAAGAGATAGAGAAGATCCAACGGAGAGCAGCGCTCTTCGTTACAGGATCATTTAGTAATCTTGATAGCGTTACTGAGATGATAGATAAACTCCAGTAGAGGACTGTGCAGGAGAGACGCTCAGTAGCTCGGTACGGGCTTTTGTTGAAGATTCGAGAGCATACCTTCACCGAAGAGTCAAGCAGTATATTGCTCCCTCCTACGTATATCTCGCGAAGAGACCATGAGGATAAGATCAGAGAGATTAGAGCCCACACAGAAGTATACCGACAATCCTTCTTTCCACGAACAATACGAGACTGGAATAGAAGGGAGAACCGATAGAGGTACTCAAGGTACCCTCCGCCACACACCGTCAGGTGGCTTGTGGAGTATTGATGTAGATGTAGATGTATCTTAAGTAAGTAATGTTCAGCAGCGACTGGTAGCGGATCTTATTCTACACTCTGTAGAGGAACAATAATAGAGTTCATCAGCATCCATCGTGGATAAAATTCACGCAAGTGTTACTTACAGAGATGATTTTTAGAGCTCAAATGGTGTTCCCTGCGTAGCAGAAGTCACTCTTGTCGCGAAACACTATCGAGAGCATTTAGGGAACCGGTATTTGAAACTGACTGCAGAACAAATTCCCTGCCGTCAACGTACTTTTCGGGTAAGGGCTACGAACATATGATAAGAGATATTAGGGCATGTACACAGGCGTACAGACAGTCGCTTTTTCCAAGTTCCATATACTTAATGGGAAAGATCTAGTAGCGATAAAAGAAACCCTCAGACATGCTGCAGACAGTGGCTTGCGGAGTATGGACGTAGATGTGGCTGTAGAAAATCGAATGTGTGAAAGTTGCCTTCGGTTCTTTGACGATCCGGACACCGTCGCGATTTATGTGACTTACTCAATTATTTCTCCGTTGCCCTTTCTTCTTCCTTTTTGGGCCATCATTCTAACGTGTTTCATACGGCCTACGTCGATTTCCGCTCCAGTGTCAATCGATACACATCAGACTAGCAGTTGCACCTAACGTTCCCCAGGTGTTACGTATTTACCATTCTTTGTCTTCCTCTACAGCTTTTCCCTCTAGTATCTTGGAACATGTCCGCTGATTTAAAACTTATTCCATGAGGTTTTATCGTTTATCCTATCATCTTGTCTCACCCATTTATTTATTTGGTTGACTACACAGCCTCAACAATTTTCCACACATTCCATAACAGACGATTCTGCAGAGAGCCACCTCGTATCGTATTTTACAAGTCCATTTAATTTTCTGAAAACTTCCGTAGCATCACATCAAGTTTCACTCACTTCTCAAATTCATCCATTATAAATCGAGTTTCTTTGTTGAGAAATCTTTCATTTTTGTTTATTGTTAAGCAGTACTTATGGTTCACAGTTTCCATTTCGAGGCGGCAGATGTCAAACTGAATCTGTTCATTACGGGTAATGAAACTGATTAAAAATTTACAATTGCATGGACTCCGACGGCCAGAGTCAGTTGACCTAAAAGGTTTCTCAATTTGGCACCCTGTCATAATGGAAAATACTGCAACGGTGGTCGCAACGTTGGTTTCGCTACAACAGCTTTTTCCATTATGACGCGGTAAGATGCTCAGAAAACTTTTATGCCAACTGATAAAACATTATTGATTCATGAGGAGATAAAATCAACTGTGATGTACTTTAATTACGTTACAGCAGCTGTAACAGCCAACCGCTTTCAATTTATTAGTTGTAATTAAGTGCATTTAAGTACATAATTCACACTTGATAAATGTCATTAAAATAGATCGCTTCCAAAATATGAATGCCGTAATAAAGCCATCGCCACTGAAATGGTTTGCTGAAACTGGACTTTACAATAAATTGTGAATTGCACTTTCGACACCTCCTTCAAAATTCCTTTTGGAATTAGTCACTGTTCACTGTCGTCTTACACAAAATGGATTTCGTTCTACCTTCGTATTCCGTTGTTTGCAAAAGAAAAAGTGCTCTTCAGTGATAATGACAACAAATACAAAGTAATTCCTTGTCGATGACATCATACAGATTTATATCTCCCTTATTACGGAGTACTGTGAAGTAACAACGTGTAGTTTGTTAACACTTAAGCTTGCATCGAGTTACGACCATAAATATAGGTATGATCATCACATGCAGTAAAATTAAATTGAGCTTTAGTGGCACTATCTTTTTTCATAGGTGTGACATCAGTTTTCCTGTAGTGGAAGCAGGCTTCCGAAGCCAGAGTAGTTAACCCTCATTTAAGCACCTTCGCAAGAGTTCTATGACCAAATGACCACTTTTTGCCCCTTCGCCAAACGGGGAAATATTACTAACGATACTAGGAATAAAAATGTTTCACAGCGATATCCGGTTCTTACAAGTGCGCTCTAATATCATCCATACCAATAATTTCTCTTACAAGGATACCATTCGAACTTCTCCTGGCAGATTTGATTCATATTGATAGAGTGCCTGTGAGGCGTGACTAGAAATCCAATATATATCAGTAGCAAGAGGCAACTCTCAACCGTTTTCGAGAAAATCGAGCTTGAACGTTGTAGGTGTGCTTATACAGTGGGGCGACAAAAGTCATTGGAAAACAATATGCACGTATGCTAATGTGGGAAGTATGGCGTACACAAGGTATGAAATGCAGTGAGTTAGTGGAGCTGTAATTTGTACTCAGTTGATTCACGTGATACGGTTTCCGACGTGATTATGACCGGACAAAGAGAAGTGGCAGACTTTAACGAGAAATGGTAGCTTGAGCTAGACGAATGGAACATTCAGTTTGGGAAATCGTCTTTTGGAGTAGTCATCTGTCCTATTCGATTGGTTTGATGCCGCTCGCCACGAATACTTCTCCTGTCCCAGCCTCTTCATCTGAGAGTAGCACCTGCGACCTACATCCTCAATTAGTTGCTCTATATATTCATATCTATGCCATACTCTACGGTTTTTGCCCTCTACAGCCCTCTCTAGTACCATGGAATACATTCCTTGATGTCTTAACAGATGTCCTATCATCCTGTCCCTTTTCCTTGTCAGTATTTTCCACATATTCCTTTCCTTCCCGATTCTGCTCAGAAACTCCACATTTCTTACCTTATCAGTCCACCTAATTATCAACATTTATCTGTAGCGCCACATCTCAAATGCTTCGATTCTCTTACGTTTCAGTTTTCCCACAGTCCATGTTTCACTAGCATACATCGCTGCGCTCCAAACGTACATTCTCAAGTATTTCTTCCTCAACGTAAGGCCTACGTTTGATACTAGTACATTTCTGTTGGCCAGGAATGCCAGTGATAGTCTACTTTTGATGTCCTCCTTGCACCGTCCGTTATTGTTTTTTTTGCTGCCTAGGTAGCAGAATTCCTTAACTTCATTTACTTCATGACCATCAACCCTGATGTTAAGTTTCTCTCTCTTTTCATTTCTGCTACTTCTTATTACCTTCATCTTTCTTCGATTTACTCTCAGTCCATATTCTGTACTCATTAGACACTTCATTCCATTCAGCAGGTCATGTAAATCTTGTTCACTTTCACTGAGGATAGAAGTGTCATCACCGAGTCGTATCATTCATATCCTTTCACGTTGAATTTTAATTCCAATCCTGAACCTTTCTTTTATTTTCATCATTGCTTCTTCGGTGTACAGATTGAACAGTAGGAGCGAAACACTGCATCTCTTTCTTACAGTTTTTAATTCGAGCACTTCGTCCTTAGTCGTCCACTCTTACTATTCGCTCGTGGCTCTTGAACATATTGTTTAGTACCCGCCTCTCCCCATAGCTTACACCTATTTTTCCCAGAATTTCCAACATCTTGCACCATTGTACATTGTCAAGCGCTTTTTCAAGTTTTCTTTAGTCTTGCTTCCACTATCAACCGCAACGTTAGAATGGGGTCTCTCGTGCCCTTACCTTTCCTGAAGCCAAACTAATCGTCATGTAACACGTCTTCAAATTTCTTTTCCATTCTTCTGTATATTATTCTTGTCACAACTTGGATGCATGAACTGTTAAGCTGATTGTATCATAATTCTCGCACTTGTCAGCTCCTGCAGTCACGGAACTGTATCGATGATACTTTTCCGAAAGTCGGATGGTATGTCGCCAGACTTATACACTCTACACGCCAACGTGACTAGTTGTTTTGTTGCCACTTCCCCCCAATGACTTGAGACACTTTGATGGAGTGATACCTGTCCCTTCTGCTTTATTTGATCTTAAGTCCTCCAAATCTCTCTTTTCAATTCTGGTTCTATTTCTGGATTTCCTATCTCTTCTAAATCGATACCCGTTTCTTCTTCTATCACACCAGACAAATCGTCCCCCTTGTAGAGGCCTTCAGCGTACTCTTTCCACTTAACCTTTCGCTCCTCTGCATTTAACAATGGAATTCTCATTGCTTTTATGCGTAATTTCCCCTTGCTTTTAATTTCACTAAACGTCATATTGACTTTCCTACATGATGAGTCAGTCCTTCCGAAGCCATGCGTCTTGTCACGGTCCGCGCCGCTCGCCCCGTCGGAGGTTCGAATCCTCCCTCTGGCATGGGTGTGTATTTTGTCCCCAGCGTAAGTTAGATTAAGAAGTGCGCAAGCTTAGGGACCGATGACCTCAACAGTTTCGTCCCATAAGACCTTACCACAAATTTCCAAACAAAATTCCTATTTATTTCATTCCTCAGCGACTTATATTTCTGTACTCCTGAATTTCCTTGAACACTTTTGTTTTTCCTTCTTTCATCGATCAACTTAATAATTTCTTCTGTTCCCATGGTTTCTTCGTAGTTGCCTCCTTTTTACCTATGCTTTTCTGTCTACTGTGATTGCACTTTTCAGGATTATCCGTTCCTCTTCAACTGTACTGCCTAACGGGCTATTCTGAATTGCTGTATCTATAGCCTTAGAAGACTTCAAGCGAATCTCGTCATTCCTTAGTACTTCCGTATCCCTCTCTTTTGTGTATTAATTCTTGCTGACTAATCTCTTAAACTTCAGCCTACTATTCATCACTAATGCAGTGATATTTGTGTCTATATCGGCTCATGGGTACGCCTTACACTCCACTAATATCGGCTCGTTTGTACGCCTTGCAATCCAGTATCTGATTTTGGAATCTCTCTCTCACCGAGATGTAATGTAACAGAAATCTTCCCGTGTCAGTTGGTCTTATCCAAGTGAACCTCCTCCTCTTGTGATTCTTACAGAACTCAATTAGTATTTCTCCTCTCTCATTCCTCGTTCCTATTCCTCATTCCCCATGTCTATTAGATTTTCATCTCCCTTTAAGCATTCTCATATACCTTGTCTATCTCTTCATCTTCAGCTTGCTACGTCCGCATTCATACCTGCACTATCGTTGTTTGTGTTGGTTTGCTGTCGATTCTGATAAGAGCAACCCTACCACTGAGTAGTTCACAACAACACACTCTTTGCCCTACCTTCCAGCTGATAACGAATCCTACTTCCGTTATACCATTTTCGGCTGCTGCTGATATTATTCTACATTCATCTGACCAGAAATGCTTGTCTTCTTTCCATTTGACTTCATTAACCCCTACTATATCTAGATCGGGCTATTGAATTCGTCTTTCCAAATTTTCTAGCTTCCCTACCACGTTCGAGCTTCATGTCCATACTCGAGAACATTATCATTTCGTTGGTTATTAAATCTTTTTCTCATTGATATCTCTTTTGCAGTCCCATCTCGAAGATCCGAATGGGAGACAAAAAAATTGTTCAAATGGCTCTGAGCACTATGGGACTCAACTGCTGAGGTCATTAGTCCCCTAGAACTTAGAACTAGTTAAACCTAACTAACCGAAGGACATCACAAACATCCATGCCCCAGGCAGGATTCGAACCTGCGACCGTAGCGGTCTTGCGGTTCCAGACTGCAGCGCCTTTAACCGCACGGCCACTTCGGCCGGCGAATGGGAGACAATTCCGGAATCTTTTGCCAACTGAGAGATGATCATGACTCTTTTTCAATTATGGGCCACGTTATGTGTCTCTAACGCAATGGTTTTCATTGCCTTCTGCCTCCTCATGCCGTTGATCATTGCCGACTCTTCCGCCTTTAGGGGCAGTTTCCTACTCCAAGGATAAGAGAGTGCCCAGAAGCTAGGTCCGCTCTTCCGCCCCTTCGACATTGCCGTTGGCAGGATGCGGGTAATCTCTTATGCCGAAAGTCTTTGGCCACCAATGCTCATTATTAATCAAAATTTAAGCGATGTGGGGGGGGGGGGGTTCTAACAGCACGATATCGCCTGCAACACCGCTCCTGGACTCGTGAGTTTTGTCCGTAGACGTTGCAAAACCGTGGCCTGGTCTAATGAGGTCCAGTTTCAGTTGGTAAGATCTGACGGTACGGATAGAGTGTGGCGCGCTCAGTCCTCAAAAACCCATGGATCTAAGTTGTTGGTTGCTTGGTTGATTCGCGGGATGGGAGCCAACAACGAAGTCATCCGTCCCTTCTAAGTGGTCAATAAGGAACTTTGGAAGCTGGTGGTCGCTCCGTAGTTGTTTAAACAGTGTTTTCATGAAATGGACTGGGTCCTCCGGATGTTTCGCTACTTGGAGACCATTTGCAGCAAATCATGGACGCATGGTCCCTAATAACGATGGAAGTTTCATAGAGGACAATGCGCCATGTCACTGGGTCATAATTGGTCCCGATTGGTTTGAAGAACATTCTGGACAATTAGAGCGAATGGTTTGGCCACTCACATCTCTCGGCATGAATCCCATCGAACATTAATAGGATATAATCAAAAATTTAGTTCGAGTACAAAAGCCTGCACCAGCAACATTGCCGGCTGGGGTGGCCGAGCGTTTCTGAATGCATTGCACTGTACTCTTCGCGACCTGGCTTTCCATTGTCAAGTATTGGTTCGGTTTCTTGTCTGACTAACCTTGCTGCTTCATTGCACGATCCAAACTGTCTTGAAACATACATTTGTGGTTCCGCATGTGTTTGTGATGACATTTGTTCATCAAGAATTTCGAAACGTGTTTGTTGCTGTGCAGGCTGTCTGATTTCACGTATGTTACTTTCCGCCTGTGACTGGAATCGCAAATGCGTAATATCTTCGTTAATTGCATGTTTTTCCGGTGCTGTTGCAGATACGGATGTGGTTGCAGACTCTGTGCTTGTTCGATCCTGTACACTACGCTCTTCAATGGTTTGCAACAACTCTGTTCGCAATTTCTGAAATTGTCGCTTCGTTTGCGCTTCTATTTTGACTATGCGGTTATCATATCTTTTCAGCGCTGCTTTTATGATACGTTTGTGAGACACACTGTTTTCAACAACTTTACGTGCTGTACCGGCTGCTTGTCAAGTAATTACGTTTATCCGTTTCTCTAGTTTCTTGACTTCTCCCTGGGTGTTGTTACGTAATGTTTTGATCTCGTCCTGAGTGTCATTACGCGATGTTTGTACGTCCACTTGTACCTTGTCAATGTCTGTTCTCAATTGATTGTGACCTGTTATTAAGTTTCCTATCACTTCTCGAGATTCTTTTGCCTCGTCTTGAATATTACTTAGGTGTAACTGAATTTTTTTGTTTTGTTCTTTAATCTCACGCATTTGTCTCGTGGTTTCTGCATTTTGTTTCGCCATTTCTGCATTCTGAATTTTAATTTGGTTCGCAATTTCTTTATTTTGTCTTGTCATGGTTTCCGTCATTAATTGCAATAATTCTGCCAGATTGGTGGGTCCTATTGCGTTTTCTTCCGACGTCCTACGCTCTGTGTTTTCGCCTAAGTGTTGGTTCGCAACCGATTGCATTGAACTGTGCTGTGACACGTTTCTGCTCGTATTCCTTGTACTCTGTGGTGAGGGAGCTCTGATTACTTGTACTATGCGTTCTACGTATTCAAGACGCAACTTAGAATCCTCATAGACTGTCTCTCTACTTTCCTGCTCCTCTGTCGTATGCTGACTTACGTTTTCTATGCCTTGACGCACATGATCCTCGTTATGGTGCGTTATGTGTCCTATTTCTCGCGATACTGCATCGTCTGTTGTACTGTCCTCTATTCTCTGTCCATCTTCATGTTGGGTCTCTACCTCAATTCGGTCAAGGTGTCGATCTGCCATTGCTAATCTTTCCGAATCCCTTATTTTCTGTTTTAAAAGCAATTCACGTGCCCTACTTCGCGTCAACATGCGCTCATACGATCTCACGCGTTTCATAAACTTTATGCACACACGACTTGACACTCAATTCACTTACTTGTTGGATCAGAACCAACTTGTCAACGATGTATCCGCTACCTGTGCGCTTGCATTGGGGAGAAAACTTAAATCTAACAATATTAAAATTCATAACTTAATTATGCTGTTGTCTCTGCTAGAGCGTCCGTATTGAATACTTTTTTACTATCTATCGCTGCAGCTACTGTTTTCGACTATTTATAACGATCAAAATATATATATTTTTTTTTTACGAAAATTTTTCAACAGGATATTTTTCTGACCTATCTAGGCATGTGGTCGACCTTCAATCATGGTATTTTACTATCCTGGCAGGGTCGCCATTTTCTAAACATTCTGCGTGGTGTCTGTTTGTTCTATATCGTGTCTCCCTACCACTTTCACGCAACGACGCTCCGAGCGTGTTTTTTAGGGAATTGACTAGTTTGAACCTGGGACCTGTTGCTGGTAAGGAGACGCCAGACCACACATGACATGCAAAATTCAGAAGAGTTCAGTGAGACTAGCGATGATATAACCAAATACTTAATGATTTCATCGTCAGCTCCACTGCACTCCCTGTAAAAGAATCTTAATACTAACTAAATTTAGTGGAAGTGGTTCAAGGCTTTCCTATTTGTAGGTGGCTGGTAAAATAACGTCGAAAAAGCAGTTAAGTTTACCATTGGAAATTTTATTCTACTCACAAAACATCGTTTATAAATTGCACTATTGATAAAAGGAAATGTTTTAATACAGGATGGTAAAAACCAACTGCATTCAACAAAAA
The DNA here is from genome assembly GCF_021461395.2 of Schistocerca americana. Classification (NCBI taxonomy): domain Eukaryota; kingdom Metazoa; phylum Arthropoda; class Insecta; order Orthoptera; family Acrididae; genus Schistocerca; species Schistocerca americana. The sequence goes on along the minus strand of NC_060125.1, from coordinate 267,279,898 downwards.
TGTGAACGAATATTCCCTGAATGGGTTTCCAAGCTCTACAATGGATCGAAGGATGACCTATGCCATATCACATCTATAATCTAGGTTTAAATTAAGTTTCACAAGAGAGAAAACTATCAAAATGGTCTACAGTGACCCTCAATTATCTTTAATTACTTATCTAACTTGTCGTAAATTACAGTGGCTGATGTGGCTTCTCAATAACTATATAACAGAAAAATCATCGAGTTTCAGATTTTTACTTCAAGTGGCAAATGTGAACACCATGAGCTTTAATTGACAATCGACACTAGTATTACGTAAAGGGGATGTAAGAGATGAGACTTCTGCAGTTCGGAGTGAAGCCTTATGCGCTCAAAAATGCGGCATCGCGTGCGTTCATTACCTTGTCGGTGTTCGTCAGGAGGCGACGGCCGGCGCAGCTCCGTCCAGCTCCACCTCTCGGAAGCAACTCTCTCCTAACTTCTCATTACTACAATTTACCGAAGCTGGTTTAAAAAAAAACTATCTGGCTGTGTTTTCACCTCGTCAATCAGGGTCTCAATGTTAACCTTAAGCTCCGCCTACAAAACTTCTGTCTATCCAATGAGAAACGTTATACTTTTCGTGGTGGGGCAATGTTTTTAAAGTTTGCAACGTAACAGTGAAGCGAAAAAGTCTCACGCTAAAACTTGCAGCTGGTGTGGTCCTTTTAGCGTTATCGTAAGATCTATACTGTTCTCCTGGAGGGCTCTATCTTTTAACGTGGGCTGGGGGGTGGTCCTAACGTAACAGAGACGCGAAAAAGTCTCACCCTAAAACTTGCGGGTGGTGTAGCCCTTTTTGTGTTATCGTAAGATCTATACTGCTCTTCTGGAGGGCTGTAGCTTTTAACATGGGCTGGGGGGGGGGTGGTCCTAACGTAACAGAGCCGCGAAAAAGTCTCACGCTAAAAACTTGGGGGTGGTGTGGTCGTAGCGGTTAGCTGGCGACGTGGGTGTCCGTCCGTCCCTTATCGTAGGGCCTTCCAGCTTAACACGGTTCTGCTCTCGGCTTCGGTTCTCGTTTCTCCCCTCGGAACTGCGTCTTTCTCACGGTGGGAAGGTATGACAGGCATTTAGGAATTCTTGTGTTAGTGTGTGGTATTCCATTTGCTCACTCATTACTCGTATTACTTTGGTTAATTGAATGTCACGATTTATTCGGAGCTATTTGACATATTACTGGATTTGCTTATCATGTCAGGGTTTTCATGGAAGGTGTGGGGGTTTGCCTGACACCTTACAACATTTTTGCAATTATAGGCGACTGTAGTGGCAGCATGGTTCAATATTTCTGCAGGGGACTTCCAACGACTTGTTGAGTCACCTCTACTTGCAGTTCTGCTCCGGGAGAAAGGAGGTTCGACACTATATTAGGAGGTATCCCACCACTTTTGACACATCAGTGTACTTGGTATAGTATCTAATATTCAAGGATTCCGCAGCAATGCCAGTAAAGTCTTTCTTTCGTACGAATGAGGTCTGTGAATCGAATCTCGCAGCCTGCAGTAATATTTTTTCTCATTCCCACGTAGTTCCGGCATCAGATAAGCAATATAAGTGGCGCGGCACGAAACTCTGAGATGACGGAGAACCGTTTGTGAATGTAAACGAAGTTTGTATTGCAATAGCCACATTGGAAAAGCTACGAACATCCAAAAATTCGACGTTCATTACACGTTTTGGATGTTACGGTAATTCAAAAATGGTTCAAATGGCTCTGAGCACTATGGGACTCAACATCTTAGGTCATAAGTCCCCTCGTTACGGTAATTAGTGATTATTATCTTATGATGATCAATGTCATCCTGATTCGTGCAGTGCTTCATAGGTTACACGTAATACTTGTCACAAACATAAATACGGTAATACAAATAAAATGACTATACTGAGTTGCCGGCCGGTGTGACCGGGTGGTTCAAGGCGCTTCAGTCTCGAACCTCGTGACGCTAAGGTCGCAGGTTCGAATCCTGCCTTGGGCTTGGATGTGTGTGATGCCCTTAGGTTAGTTCGGTTTACGTAATTCTAAGTTCTAGGGGACTGATGGTCAGATGTTAAGTCCCATAGTGCTCAGAGCCATTTGAACCATCTTGTTGTACATGCGCTGCGTTTTATTATTTACATGTATTGAAGTCTTGCTCGTGCTGTAAACATTGTGTCAGTATAATTGAAATCAGTGAAGCTATGTTAGTAAGGTCCCCTTGTCAGCTAGAATAGTGTGCTCATTACTACATGTGTATACAGACAGGTTAACTAGTAAATGAACACTGATTTTTAAATGTGTGAAATCTTATGGGACTTAACTTCTAAAGTCATCAGACCCTAAGCTTACACACTACTTAACATAAATTATCCTAAGATCAAACACACACACCTATGCCCCGAAGGAGGACTCGAACCTCCGCCGGGACCAGCCGCACTGTCCATGACTGCAGCGCCCCTGACCGCTCGGCTAATCCCGCGCGGCACTGATTTTTGCTTGGATGTTTGTTTCAAAAGTAACAATTTTTCTGGGTGCTATGTCTTATACTGTTGAGTAAGGGGGACAGTACATTTTTGTTAAATTTGAATGTGTACATGTGTGTGTGTGTGTGTGTATGTGTCTAAATTTTTAACTTGGGAACTATGTGATTACTGTAGGAATACCTCGCACTAAAGAGTTCAGCACATGGCCTACCATTACTTTTCTAACGAAGCGGTATTTTCCAGGGAATCGGGGTGCAACTTTCGCCAGGTTGGCACGACGTCTGCGGGCCACGATTCGCTTCAGAAAGTTCCTTTCGAAAACAACACTCTAACTGTAATCTTCGATACTGAGATACTTGCTAAAGACCTCTGACGTAACCGAACAGGAACGCTGATAATGAAGTTAATGGGTACGCAATTAATTTTTGATTTGCGCCCTGTTTACTGAGTCGGCTGAAAGCCACCCCGAGGCTAGAAGGGACGGGTCACACAGGTAGCTGCTCGGGTCCGCTCCGCCGGCCAGCCGGCACTGCTTGCGACACGGCGTCGCACGGGCCGTCAATTCAGCCGGCCGGCACCTGCGCAGGCGACCGACCACCTGTCCGTCTGGCGACGGACACGCTCGGCCGCCCCTTGCGTCACGCCGTTCACATCGCTCGCCCGCAGGAATGCCAACGGCCTCACTTTTTGGCCTATTCGCTCACCTGAGAGCAGTGAGGCGGCACGCGTTTGAGGCATCGTAGCTGAACACAAAAAAGTCTAGAAAAAGTTGTAAGCTGTCCATTTTACGGACCTTACGAGAGCTTGATCCTTAACAACAGGACGCTACAGTATGAGATCCTCAGAAAATAATAATTATATTGTATCAACAAAAGGCATTTGCAGTTAATCACATGCAACGAAAATTACACTACTGGCCATGAAAATTGCTACACTACGAAGATGACGTGCTACAGACGCGAAATTTAACCGACGGAAGAAGATGCTGTGATACGCAAATGATTAGCTTTTCAGAGCATTCACGTAAGTTTGGCGCCGGTGGTGACACCTACAACGTCCTGACATGAGGAAAGTTTCCAACCGATTTCTCATACACAAACAGCAGTTGACCGGCGTTGCCTGGTGAAACGTTGTTGTGATGCCTCGTATAAGGAGGAGAAATGCGTACCATCACACTTTGATAAAGATCGGATTGTAGCCTATCGCGATTGCGGTTTATCGTCTCGCGACATTGCTGCTCACGTTGGTCGAGATCCAATGACCGTTAGCAGAATATGGAATCGGTAGGTTCAGGAGGGTAACGCGGAACGCCATGCTGGATCCCAGCGGCCTCGTATCATTAGCAGTCGAGATGACAGGCATCTTATCCGCATGGCTGTAACGGATCGTGCAGCCACGTCTCGATCCCTGAGTCAACAGATGGGGACGTCTGGAAGACAACAACCATCTGCACGAACAGTTCGACGACGTTTGCAGCAGCATGGACTATCAGGTAGGAGATCATGGCTGCGGTTACCCTTGACGCTGCATCACAGACAGGAGCGCCTGCGATGGTGTACTCAACGACGAACCTGGGTCCACCAATGGGCAGGACGTCATTTTTTCGGATGAATCCAGGTTCTGTTTACAGCATCATGATGGTCGCATCCGTGTTTGGCGACATCGCAGTGAACGCACATTGGAAGCGTGTATTCATAATCGCCATACTGGCGTATCACCCGGCATGATGGTACGGGGTGCCATCGGTTACACGTCTCGGTCACCTCTTGTTCGCATTGACGGCACTTTCAACAGTGGACGTTACATTGCTGATGTGTCACGACCCGTGGCTCTACCCTTCATTCGATCCCTGTGAAACCCTACATTTCAGCAAGGTAATGCACGACCGCATGTTGCAGGTACTGTACGGGCCTTTCTGGATACAGAAAATGTTCGACTGCTGCCTTGGCCAGCACATTCTCCAGATCTCTCACCAACTGAAAACGTCTGGTCAATGGTGGTCGAGCAACTGGCTCGTCACAATATGCCAGTCACTACTCTTGATGAACTGTGGTGTCGTGTTGAAGCTGCATGGGCACCTGTACCTGTACACGCCATCAAACCTCTGTTTGACTCAATGCCCAGGCGTATCAAGGCCGTTATTACGGCCAGAGTTGGGTACTGATTTCTCAGGATCTATGCACCCAAATTGGGTAAAAATGTAATCACATGTCATTTCTAGTATAATATATTGGGCCAATGAATACCCGTTTATCATCTGCATTTTATCTTGGTGCAGCAATTTCAATGGCCAGTAGTGTAGTAAAAAGTATCCCAGTAATACAGTTATATCGCGGAACGGTGCGGAGGATTAATTATTATTTATGTTTGAAACAATGTATTTGTGAATTTGTAACTGTCACGGAGAAACGACATTTATAATAGAACGTATCTGCCAATATATGGACTGGCATGAACAAAAAAGTTATACGGAAACGCATTTTGGAGACGAACGGAGTACGTGGTTAATGATATCTTAAAATTCCCATTTAGCTAGAGAATGGCAAGCTTCAACACAGAAAGGGATAAGGCCAGAACAATACACTATTCCCCGTAACGTAAATAAGATCGGGACCAAAGGTAAGTGGTTGCACGTCATTAACAGGGCTTAGCTGCAACTCAGCAAGAAAAATAAAAATGTTTCCACCTCTAGCGAGACGGTGATTGGCTGAAGCCATACTTAGCGACGCAGACGCGACATGATAGGGAGATCCCCATTATGTAAAAGCATTTTGAGACCTAAAATTTCTACCTCTCTGTCGTCTCGTGGCAGACCGCACAAGTGTGTGGCAATAAGCGGGAGCGTTGAGAGATTTGCTTTCTGCGAAGTGAGGACGAGACGCTTCACTTATAGCGAAGCGGTAGTTAACTATTCCTGTGGGAATTATTGCGGGCAAAGAAATTGTGCACGTCGCTCTAACCCATAGCCAGTGTGTAATAGGTAATAATTCAACTAGGGAAAGATTAACGTACTACAGAACACAGGAAAGTTGCAACTGAGTGAATTCAGTCAAGGCCAGAATAGGGAATTTGTGTTTCAGATCCATCACGGAGATAATACCACTGCAGATGCCGCTTGGTAAGGTTCCATCGTGCATTAGGATACAGTAAATGTTGAGTCTACATTTTGCTCACTCCAGCTTGGGTACGCTTTGGCCATCGAACATCAAAAGCTAGGATACTAACCTAACCTGACATTAAGTATACGAGTTTTTTTTTCATCAGTTAAAAAAGTAAAATTATTCTCCACCAACTCAGTGCATTGACCAGCTATGACAACGCAGATTTAATTGAGCTGATGAGGGTTTTTAATAATCGTTCTTTCCTGTGATAAAAAATTTTCATCTGTAGAGATAATGATTTTGATAATCATCATTTAAATATGTGCAAGAATTAAAAATTTTGTTATTGAGTGTTAAAAGTAATTGAATATGATTGATGTTTATCACTTGACTCATATCACTAGAACCCTGAAAGCACAGTTGATAAATTATATGTGAAATAAAAAAGGGAATAGCTGTTTTGACTTTCTAAAATTGACCCCGAACTTTCAATGTTATTAATTAATGCATTCTAGTTACCTTACAGGGGCATTTCTAATGATTTTTGTTATGATCCGCACCTGATATTAGCTACCTTACGGGGCCAGATTCATATTTATTTAGAATGTCTGTTTGACACCCTGGGCTTGAGGAGAGAGTTCAGATGTTTTGTCCATTTACACGCTAAAGAGTAAGCTAAGTTTGCACACATTAGTGCATTCGCTGTGCAGGTACAAAGGTCAGACGTATGACAAAGAGAACCTTGCAAACGTAGCAAGCAAGCTGCCTGATGGGAACTGCGAAGCGAGCTCTTGGAAATGTGGTAAGGAGCGTCGAGTTCCAGTACGCTAGTTTTTCGTCGACCTCAAAAAGTGATTGAGCCAGCAACAACCAAATCTCAGTGACATTTTGTCCCCTTGTGAGGTGGCAAGATTTTGCCACCATACGTTTAATAAATACTCAGGAAATGCATTTCGATTTATATTTACATTAGATCACTGTTTAGGATGCACAACTGGATAAGTAATCATTTCATTGATGACACTGGCTAACATCACTTACTAACAAGTTCAGTACTACTGCGTATCTGGCAATTAACTAGAATTGAGCGCTGGCATAAAACACACCATTGGTGGCGCATTCCTCGGAGGCCACTGTCGGCTAAAGCGGTGCTGGGAAGAGACTTGTCATGTTCTGTAGGGTCATACATTTACTGCCCTGAGAGGAGGCAGCTGTTAACAATGCTTGAGACCACAGAACCCCTGTAGTGCAGACGAAGTGGGAGGGAGCTTTCATGCTGGTGGACTGAAAAAAAATTGAAAATAGTATACCTGCCGGAAAAGTGTCAGGTGCAGAACAGGAAGAAAAGACGTCCTTTTTAGTGTGATGAAACGCACAGAGTCACAAACGATGGTTGCAGGTTGACCTCTGAAGAACTTCCTCACGTAAAGCGTGGGGACATGCTTCCCACTAAAATGCAGAGACATGGATTTGATTGGCGGAGTGCTAAGGATGTGGGACAGGGAATGGATACTTCCAGAAAATTTTCTGAAAGTAGCATGAGGTTCAGGTGAATAGCTGACAGGCTCATGACCCAGGTAGTGGGAGGTAATGTTTTGTAACAGTAGCTGGGATTCGTCACCTGAGGGCAAACGTAGATGTCGCATGTCCAGGAGTGAGTGGGCGTGCGATGCTGAAACGTTTCCCTGCAGGGGTCGATTAAAGACACTTCCCTTTGGAGATCAACCAAGAGACTTCCCTGGCCAGACCCATAGTGGAGAATCTGAAGGTTAGATTTTGAGAAGTGCTGATTTCGCCATAAGGAGCGTGTTAAGTCATTTCTCCCTTAACAGCGTTGTTACTGTTTACTCGAGGGACGATTCCTTACCTCTCCATACAGGATGATGCACATTGAAGATTTTTTTATGAAAGAATACTTGTGTCGAATTTCTGTTCCTGAATACTGAGCAAACAGAATTTTAATTCATGTTCTGTCTTGGACTAGGGTAATTTCAGGCCCAGGAGTTTGCGGACGGCATATTGAATCCACTATACAGGCAGGGACTTATAGGTATGCCACATTTACCTATACAACCCGCACAGCGGCCAACGCCCTAGTAAGCAGATCACCAGCAATATTACTGATGTCAGTTGGTGATATGTGCACTTCAGTTCAGTGGATAGGGAAACACTGACAGTAAATGTGTTGAGTTCCATTTGCTTGTCCACTGAGCTTTTCCTGAAAGTGCTAGTCAGGATGTAGGTCCCCTGTTTCTCACTGCTAATCAGTATCAGCCAACTTCGTCTCTGTCTTATAAAGTAGGCACAGTCTGAAGAAAGTCAAAAGTAAGTTCTGCCAGTCACAAAGTTACATTTTTGGTAGAATCTGACACAGTGTACTTCATATTAATACAGTTTTTGCAAGCTATATTTTTTCTTTATTTTTTGAGCTATAATTAATTATAGTAGCATCCCGATAGGAGTAATTTATTAGATTTGCTAGACTGAAGTGAGGTAAAACCGCAACACAATACTTCGTTTTATGGAGATTCAAGGGTGCAAATTGACAATGGCAGGGTCATTTTAATCATTCGTAGGCTTCAGAATTCCACTGCGGCGACCACATTTAGTAACAAACATGCACACACATGCTATGTGTTACAAGCACTACGAGGGTTTACGTAATACCCTGATGTCGCCCTTCTCTCTACCTCGCATCAGTTGTAGAGAGTGGCCGCTTTGGTGGAAGGTGAAGCTGGCTGTCTGGTGTGGCACTTGAAGGTAGCAGCACGAAAGCCGAAGTTTTAAATTTCACGTTCAAGAAATCGCTCACACAGGAGAACTGTGCAAACATACCGTCGTCATCTGACCATCGAACAGCCTCCCGCATGGACGACATAGTAATAAGCCTCCCTGGAGTCGAGAAACAACTGGAAGATTTGAACGCAAATAAATCACCAGGTGCGAATGGAATCCCAATTCGGTATTACGAAGAGTACTCTCGGCATTGGCCCCTTGCCTAGCTTGCATTTATCGTGAAAGTACTAGGATAAAGAATATTGTTGATATTCTTAAGACTGTAATAGCTGACGTTTTTATAATAATTACAATTGATAGAATTTATGTGATTTCTACAGCAAAAGTTAGAAAAATTACGGCAGTTAGAAAGAATCGGAGGGAAAAAGGTACGGATAACTCACCTTGAATACCGTTTCGTAGATATGTTTAGACACAACGAAATCTTTCCATTATGACAATTACTCTGCTAGACCTTGCAGCAAAATAAACACAAAAAATGTTTTTCCAAATGAGCCATCTCCCTATACAGTCCTCTTAAAAATAATCCTGTATGTTATGTTACACATCAGGGAGGAACTCAAATCAAATTCCGTTCTCTGTGCAGCACGTCTGCTATCCAAGCTCCTCACTCTGTCATGATACAATGTTCTCTCTCCCTCCCTGGCCGACAGCTGCATTCCTCGCTCGCCCAAACTCTGCTCAATAATAGTACAACCTCTGGTTGTCGAAGAATACGTATCACTCACGTGTTTGGACATACAAAGATGCTCATCATGGTAAACATTTCAAATAAACTGCCATGTATACCAAACAAACAGTCGTTTCTCACGATATATACGCCTTTCGTAACCGTTTCTCCTAATACGTTGACCTTTCAAGTGGCCTGCAGCTGTTGACGATGGAGTCCAACGGTGGCAACTGGCTGGTTCATCTTGGTGCGTCGACTGGCGTGGACCTCCCCTTGGCTAGTGGCTGGTGATGGCGGAGAACCAATGCTAAAACTTCATGGTATTTACGCTAACCAGGTGCGCTGTCATTTGTGCAACAGTAGCAGTTTTATCCTATAAGCCAAGGCGCTAGGCCTAGCCATTGAGCAACCATGAAGTCATACTCTAGCTCTTCCGTCGTTTTGGAATCTCATTGTAAGGTTTGTTGCACGAAGTACCGATAGTAAAGAGCTGTATCCGTTCGCCATGCATGCGAACCGTTTGGAGGTTTTGTCCTCAAAAGTAGATTTGCAATGATTATTACTGTCAGTTGTACATTGAACTGTGAATATGGCTATAAGATTGAAATCCTGTATTCGATTTCCGTAACTGTGGGTGCACCGTTCGCGTAGTGAGTTGACTCACGTGTAACGAGACCTGTGCAAAGTAAGATGTGCGATATGCCCCTGGAAGCGAGAGTGGTTTGCCGGCCGCGGTAGCCGAGCGGTTCTAGGCGTTTCAGTCCGGAACCGCACGACTGCTACGGTCGCAGGTTCAAACCCTGCCTCGGGCATGGTTGTGTGTGATGTCCTTAGGTTAGTTAGGTTTAAGTAGTTCTAAGTTCTAGGGGACCGATTACCTCAGATGTTACGTCCCATAGTGCTCAAGGCCATTGAGCCATTTTTTAAGAGTGGTTTTTGAACTGCTCTCTCCTCTGTCACATAGCTTAGTTACGAAATGTTAAGAGACTAGCCATCTTCGGTTATATCTGCAGCATGTTAAGTTTTGTGTCCTGCGGCGAACACAAAGGAGCTGTTGTCACAGTAGGTTTGTTGTCTGTTTGGTTGGCGCAATTAATTGAATTTAGCTCCATTGTGAGAATTTCCACTATGACGTGTGATCCGTGATCAGGCACACATGTGTCTCGAGCGTTTTCGACAGTCCACTACGTGACGGATTAGTGGGTTATACCTTGTCTGCCTGGCACTTTGTGAGACGAATAGCTGTGGTTCTCAGATCTTTTGGCATCTGTTTGAAACGTAATCTTAGTGGTATGATACGAGTAGTGAGTTTACTGAAAAGGAAATGTCATTTGAGAGGAATGAATAGAATATCTTGTATATTTTCTGTGTCAAATCTTGAGCCACTAGAGTAAGACTGGACGCTCAATTGTGTATTAGCTGGTCACATTATGGTGTTGTTCCGCGATTTTGTTGTTACCTGTCTGTTGATAAGCGTGTGGCTTCATGATTACGGCTGAATGTTTCGGCTGGTTTTAAGGAACGCAGTCCATGTTGCTTGTTAGATGAACATTTCGCGTACTTGTCCATTTTGGTTAGTTTACGGACGTGTCCATAGATACTAAGATGAGACCTTGGATTGCGCAAGGAACAATAGACGTGGTCTACTTTCTTCAGTGACGGACTTAATCTTTCACTTGCAAAGTCGTAAACCGTGCATTGTTATAATTCCTTTAGTCACAGATTTGCCTAGGGCTCTGGTTACTGTTACGACCACCACTGTATATCGAATTTTATTGCTAGTGCAGGCTAGTACCTGTCTGTTTGTAAAGGGATTAGCTGCCCGCTTTAAACTAAAAACCTAGTTTAAGCTAAGACTAGGCTCGGATTCAACTCCCCCCCCCCCCCCACCCCCTCCGCTGCTTAAATTTCGAAAATTTAGATTAACAATCAGCATTGGCGGCCGAAGACTTACGGCATAAGAAGTCACCCTCATCCTGCCAACGGCATTGTCAAAGAGAGCGGAGGAGCAGACTGAGGTTCAAGGCACTCTCTTGTCCTAGGGGTGGGAAACTCCCCTTAAAGGCGGAAAAATCAGAAACTATCAACGGCATGAGAACGCTGAAGGCAATGGAAACCACTGCATTAAAGACGCGTAACTTGTATACACAGGACACGTGGCCTGTAATTCAACAAGTGTCATGACGATCTCCCCATTGGCAAAAGATTCCGGAATGTCAGAAGTTTCAACGTGGTAGGGAAACTAGAAAATCTGAAAAGGGAAATGCAAAGGCTCCATATAGATATAATAGTGGTCAGTAAAGTGAAGTGGAAAGAAGACAAGCATTTGTGGTCAGATGAATGTAGGGCAATATTAACAACAGCAGAAAATGGTATAACAGGAGTAGGATTCGTTATGAATAGGAAGGTAGGGCTGAGGGTGGGTTACTGTGTACAGTTCAGTGACAGGGTGGTTTTTATCAGAATCGACAGCAAACCATCACCGGCGACGATAGTTCAAGCATACATGACAAAGTCGCAAGCTGAAGATGAAGAGATAGAGAAGGTGTATGCGGATATTGAAAGTCTAATAGAATATGTATTTACATAGTGTATACTGTATACTGACGAAAATATAATAGGTATGGGGTACTGGAATGCAGTTGTAGGGGAAGGAGTAGAAGAAATGGTTACAGGAGAATATGGGCTTGGGACAAGGAATGTGAGAGGAAGAAGACTAATTGAGTTCTGTAAACTAACTGAGTTCTGCAACAAGTTTCAGCTAGTAATAGCGAATACCCTGTTCAAGAATCACAAGATAAGGAGGTTTACTTAGAATAGGCCGGGTCATACGGGAAGATTTCAGTTAGATTACATCATGGTCAGACAGAGATTCCGATATCAGATACTGGATTGTAAGGCGTACCCAGGAGCAGATATAGACTCAGATCAAAATACAGTAGTGAAGAAGAATAGGGTGAAGTTTAAGACATTATTCAGAAAGAATCAATATGCAAAGAAGTGGGGTACGGAATTGCTAAGGAATGACGAGATACACTAGAAGATCTCTAAGACTATACATAAAGCAATAAGGAATAGCTCATTAGGTGAAGACATCGAAAAAGAATTGATTGCCGGAAGGAAAGACTAAGCATACAGGAAAGTCAAAACAATCTTCGATGACATTAAAAGCAAATGTGGTAACATTAAGAGAGCAACGGGAATTCCACTGTTAAATGCAGAGGAGAGAGCGTACAGGTGAAAATAATACACTGAAAACCTCTATGAAGGGGAAGATTTGTCTGATGTGATAGAAGAAGAAACAGAAGTCGATTTAGAAGAGGTAGGGGATCAAGTATAAGAATCAGTATTTAAAAGAGCTCTGGAGGACTTACGGTCAAATAAAGCAGCATAGATAACATTCCATCAGAATTTCTAACATCATTGAGGAAATTGACAACAAAACGACTATTCACGTTGGTGTGTAGAATGTATGAGTCTGACGACATACCATCTAACTTTCGGAAAAGCATCATCCACACAATTCCGATGATGGCAAGAGCTGTCAAGTGTGAGAATCATCGTAGTAACAGCTCTAGCATCCAAGTTGCTTAAAAGAATAATCTACAGAAGAACGGAAAAGAAAACTGATGATGCGCTAGAATACGATCAGTTTGGCTTCAGGAAAAGTAGAGGCACTAGAGAGGCAATTCTGATGTTGCGGTTAATAATGGAAGCAAGACTAAAGAAAAATCAAGACCCGTTCGTGGGATTTGTCGACCTGGAAAAAGCGTTCGACAATGTAAAATGGTGCAAGATGATGGAAATTCTGAAAAAATTAGGGATAAGCTATAGAGAGAGACGGGTCATATACGATATGTACAACAGCGAGGAGGGAATAATAAGAGTGGACGACCAAGCATAAAGGGCTTATATTAAAAAGGGTGTAAGACAAGGGTGTAACCTTTTGCCCCTACTGTTCAATCTGTACATCGAGGGAACAATGATGGAAATAAAAGTAAGGTTCTGCAGTGGAATTAAAATTCAAGTGAAAGGATATCAGTGATACGATTCGCTGATGACATAGCTATCCTGAGTGCAAGTGAAGAAAAATTAAATGATCTGCTGAACGTAATGAACAGTCTAATGAGTATACAGTATGGATTGAGAGTAAGTGGAAGAGAGGCGAAAGTAATGAGAAGTAGTAGAAATGAGAACAGCGAGAAACTTAACATCAGAATTGATGGTCACGAAGTAGACGAAGTTCAGGAATTCTGCTTCCTAGGCAGTAAAATAACCAGTGACGGACGGAGCAAGGAGGACATCAAAATAAGACTAGCTGTGGCAAAAAGGCATTCCTGGGCATGAGAAGTCTACTAATATCAAATGTCGGCCTTAAATTTAGAAAGAAATTTCTGAGATTCTACGTCTGGATACAGCATTGCATGGTAGTGAAACATGGAATGTGGGGAAACCGCAACAGAAGAGAATCAAAGCATTTGAGATGTGGTGCTACAGACGAATGTTGAAAATTAGGTGGAGTGGTAAGGTAAGGAATGAGGAGCTTCTATGCAGAATCGGAGAGGAAAGGAATATGCGGAAAGCACTAATAAGGAGAAGGTATAGGACATCTGTTAATGCATGAGGGAATTACTTCCATGATACTAGAGCGAGCTGTAGATTGCATAAACTGTAGCGGAAGACAGAGATTGGAATACATCCAGCAAATAATTGAGAACGCAGGTTGGAAGGGCTACTATGAGGTTAGCATAGGGAGGAGTTCGTGGTGGGCCGCATCAAACACCGGTCAGAAGACTGATGATTAAAAAAAAAAAAGAGCTGCAGTCATGTACTGTGCGGCTGGTCCCGGCGGAGGTTCCAGTCCTACCTCGGGCATGGGTGTAAGCTTAGGGACTGATGACTTTAGCAGTTCAGTCTCACGAGATTTCACACGCATTTGAACATTTGATTAACTACAGTTATGATATATTTATAGTATCATCATCATCATCATTTAAGACTGATTATGCCTTTCAGCGTTCAGTCTGGAGCATAGTCCCCTTATAATATTCCTCCATGATCCCCTATTCAGTGCTAACATTGGTGCTTCTTCTGATGTTAAACCTATTACTTGAAAATCATTCTTAACCGAATCCAGGTACCTTCTCCTTGGTCTGCCCCGACTCCTCCTACCCTCTACTGCTGAACCCATGAGTCTCTTGGGTAACCTTGCTTCTCCCATGCGTGTAACATTACCCCACCATCTAAGCCTGTTCGCCCTGACTGCTACATCTATAGAGTTCATTCCCAGTTTTTCTTTGATTTCCTCATTGTGGACACCCTCCTGCCATTGTTCCCATCTACTGGTACCGGCAATCATCCTAGCTACTTTCATATCCGTAACCTCAACCTTGTTGATAAGGTAACCTGAATCCACCCAGCTTTCGCTCCCATACAACAAAGTTGGTAGAAAGATTGAACGGTGCACAGATAACTTAGTCTTGGTACTGACTTCCTTCTTGCAGAAGAGAGTAGATCGTAGCTGAGCGCTCACTGCATTAGCTTTGCTACACCTCGCTTCCAGTTCTTTCAGTATGTTGCCATCCTGTGAGAATATGCCTCCTAAGTACTTGAAACCGTCCACCTGTTCTAACTTTGTTCCTCCTATTTGGCACTCAGTCCGTTTATATTTCATTCCCACTGACATTACTTTCTTTTTGTCTGGAACACTTATATCGAATATCCTATTTTTTAAAAAAAAATTTTTATGCAAATGCCAGCGACCTAGCAGGCGTTGTGTCAAAATGGCGTGGTGAAGTTAAGCGCTGTAGTTTCCGTTGGCAGCGACGAGCGCCGATTACGTCAGCTTTTAACTTCACACGCCTCCACTCATCGCAAAGACCAATCTTGCCGTTTAGATTTTTGTTCATCATTTTCAGAAACTGTTTCTGCAGAATGGCGATGTGAAAAATGGCTCCCTAGTTGTGTAGATTTCTTTTTTTAACGCTACTGGAATGCTGAATTATCACATTATCTTTTGATTCTACTCACACCGGTGTCCCCCAGTGCAATCGGTCATCTTCTTTGTGCCATCTCCATTTGGTACACACAGTTAAAGAAAAAGACTGCACGCGATGAAAGCTCAAAAACTAGTAAGACTCTTTCACACTATGAAAGTAAAATTGTGTTGTACCAAAATTTCAAAAGAACAATTTCAAATATTTACTGAAAATTGAGGAAAAATGTAACACAAAATAAAAATATCCGCTCTCGATATTGGCATTTCGATACCACTATATCGACGTATCGGGCATAATATATAATTGACATATATCGATATTTATGGGGCAACACGGTTATATCGATTTATTGATATTTTGTCAGCAGCGTTAGTGTATGGTGACTCGGGGCCACGGTAGCGTGAGACGTAATGGCAAGCAACGGCTTCCCATTTTGCGTGTCCGGGAACAGGTCAGTTACAAATCTAGGAGGTGTTTTCTTTAATATAGCCGGGGCGACATGGTCGCTTGTTCGCGCGCTAATCGCTGGAGTAGGAAGCTAGGCCCTTGTACTCTGGCCGAAACTATTCTTCCCGAGCCAGTGCCTCTGAATGTCACCCTGGTGCCTACCAGGCTCTGACCATGCCTCCACACGCAATGATTGTGTGGTGAGACGTTGCAGATGGTGTCATCACTCTAGTCATAAAGCAGTTGTCGTAGTGACAAACTGGCACCACACAGGGCAGTAAACAACGAAAGTTTCTACTCACGGTGGTGAAACTGATGGACCACTCACTAAATTTCATTTCGAAGTTGAGAGTGAATTTTCGTTTCTCTCGCCTGACTGGCCGACAGCTGTTTGTCCGATTTTTGTTGGACAAAGCAAGCTACACGTTTTTCTTAGCAGATGCTAAATGACAACTTTTTGGTGCGAAACTATGAGTGGTCCAGAAGGGGTGCTGGTACTGAGACATCAGCCCTGGCGGTCCATCTCGAATGTCGTAGACTCCGCATCTCAGGGAGGGGAGTCCCCTAGCTGCTGAATCTGCTTCCGCTATACAATGGCGAGTGTAACATTTGGTAAGCGAGGCACCGCTAAACAGGACTCTAGGATCGTGCTGAGTTTGTGAAGCCCCGCGGAATAACGGATACGCGGGTTTCCCTAAGTTTTATTCCGTTAATTCAGTTAGCCGCTTGTCTATAACTGTGGGTGGAAAACAGATCCGTGATTACTTTTTCATTGAAAAGCGGATGATATTTCACCTTATGCAAGCCTAACCTACATTTAAGTAGAACAATACAATCGAGGCAATTGTTTTTGTCACGTCAGTTCACTTAGTTTTCTGCTGAACTCATTCAAAGTGACATCTTTCATTCCGTCTTGTTAACTTTCCCTCCATCCCATTTATCAATGTACCATGTCCCTTTCTTATGTTCTTTAAATATGTTAAATCATATTAGATGGTTTTTTTTAGGTATAAGTAAGCTGTAGAATCCTAACTGACACCGTGTTGTTTGTGACAAATACACTACTTGCCATCAAAATTGCTACACCACGAAGGTGACGTGCTACAGACACGAAATTTAAACGACAGGAAGAAGATGCTGTGATATGCAAATGATTAGCTTTTCGGAGCATTCACACAAGGTTGGCGCCGGTGGTGACACCTACAACGTGCTGGCATGAGGAAAGTTTCCAACCGATTTCTCATACACAAACAGCAGTTGACCGACGTTGCCTGGTGAATCGTTGTTGTGATGCCTCGTGTAAGGAAGAGAAATGCGTAGCATCACGTTTCCGACTTTGATAAAGGTCGGATTGTAGTCTATCGCGAATGCGGTTTATCGTATCGCGACATTGCTGCTCGCGTTGGTTGAGATCCAATGACTGTTAGCAGAATATGGAATCGGTGGGTTCAGGAGGGTAATACGGAACGCCGCGCTGGATCCCAACGGCCTCGTATCATTAGCAGTCGAGATGACAGGCATCTTATCCGCAGGGCTGTAACGGATCGTGCAGCCACGTCTCGATCCATGAGTCAACAGATGGGGATGTTTGCAAGACAACGAACATCTACACGAACAGTTCGACGACGTTTGCAGCAGCATGGACTATCAGGTAGGAGATCATGGCTGCGGTTACCCTTGACGCTGCATCACAGACAGGAGCGCCTGCGATGGTGTACTCAACGACGTACGTGGGTGCACAAATATCAAAACGTCATTTTTTCCGAATGAATCCTGATTCTGTTTACAGTATCATGATGGTCGCATCCGTGTTTGATGACATCGCGGAGAACGCACATTGGAAGCGTGTATTCGTCATCGCCATACTGCCGTATCACCCAGCGTGATGGTATGGGGTGCCGTTGGTTAAACGTCTCGGTCACCTCTTGTTCACATTGACGGCACTTTGAACAGTTGGCGCTACATTTGAGATATGTTAAGATCGTGTCTCTCCCTTCATTCGATCCCTGCGAGACCCTACATTTCAGCAGGATAACGCACGACCGCATGTTGCAGATCCTGTACGCGCCTGTCTGGATACGGAAAATGTTCGACTGCTGCCCTAGCCAGCACATTCTCCAGATCTCTCAGTAATTGAAAACGTCTGGTCAATGGTGGCCGAGCAACTGGTATAGCAATTTTAATGGCCAGTAATGTATTACATAATCTAATTTATCCTTTATTTAATTAGAATAGGAAACCGAACCGGTCTCAAGTTTCGAGAAGAAAGTCAATCTTTCTACAAGTATTGTATGTTTATTGTCTTAATTACATTGTATAAATTGAATCGTATGAAATTATCAGTCCACATCCCTCTAGAATAGTGGTTCGCAGCCCGGAGATCATTACCGCCTGAGAGGGTAACATTAAACTCTCGTAGGAGAAAAAACAAAAATGTTGAACTGTTTTTCGGTCATAAAACAGAATTTTTTTAATAAGCTCGTTGCTTTTGGTAATATTTCCTAAGACTATTATACTGATCACGAAACTTACCAAAAATATTGGCGTTGTAGTCTAAGGTTTGTGAAACGAATACATGAACTTCATCTTCCCCATACATAGTCCTACAACTACACACATACAAACCATGTACTTCTGCTTCTGTGTTAAGAAAATTGGGACATATACGATACATATTTATATATTTATTTATTGCTTATTTAGCCTTATCAGATTACAGCCTTAAAACCCTCTCTTACATCTGACCAGGAACAACGCATACAAAAATATGTTACCCAACAAATATGCTTAAATATCTCATGAAAATGTGTTCTACGAACTGTAGGCAGCTTCGGCAACAGATCAGAAATTGCCTCGTTAATGATTTCACAACAATAACGCAACTAATCGACAGTACAACTCGAAGAAAAAGTGTAATGTCTTCTGCCTTGCTGCAGAGACTCAACTGTATTATTATTATTATTATTATTATTATTATCCACAGTGGTGAGACGCAAAGCCTGAAATCTTCCAGTTTCTGCCAGTTCAGAAGTAATGAATGCACCAATAAAGTGATTTACAAACAATAGGCCTAAGTGTGTTGTACACGTTTTGATTCGATTGATTTTAAATTCCGGTGCAGTGTGTGGTTCAAGCAACTGTCAGTAAGGAGAGCAGTGCTACAGGAAAAGTACGTTTTGCAATAAGTGTCTGTCTTGAATGTGGATTGTCAGCTTTCTTTTCTGAGGGAAGTTGAGGGTATCTCTCGTTATACACAGAGAATTGCTTCATCTTTCTACACTGTCGAGTTGCATTAAGGTGAGCACCGCCGAAGTTTGACGCCAACGTACAATATCCACTCACAGACGGCAGGCGGCAACATTAACAGTGGGGGGGGGGGGGGGGGGGTATCTAAAGCGTACCAGGGGATGTCAAAAACGGTGCAGTCACTTTCATTATGCTGGAGGGCAGGAAATTATATTTCGTCAAAAAGGGCATAGCCTTGGCTTCCGGGCGAAGATGGGAAGCATTTCCGAAACGACTAAGTTTGTAAGCTATTCACATGCCGCCATGATGAAAGTATGCCGTGCACTCAAAATGGTGCAATCCAAGACCAGCGCCGTGCAACTGCGGGACCCAATGGGCCATAAATAAAAAGGCCTACTGAGATGCGTACTGGCAAACAGAAAGCTGTTCATTAGCTGACAGCCCAGATGAACCAAAGGACTACCAACATTGTCTCCTCAGTGGCTGTCCAGGGAAACTTGCTGCCTGTGGGCGCCTGAAGGAGGCACCTGATTTATGCACCCAAGCTGACTGCTGTTCATGGGGGACGACGGCTGGAATTTGCACGCCAGTACTGCAACTGGACATCCACTGAGGGGTGATAGGTGGCATTTTCAGACGAATAACGTCTTGTGCTCCGTAGCACATACGGCCGTCGTGGTGTACGGTTTTGGAACAATCATCGGAAGGTCCAAGCTGCAGGCGGATGCATTAGTCTTGGGAATGTTTTCGTGGAATTCAGTGGATGATTTCTTCATTGTGCAAGGTACAATGGATCAACACGAGTATGCCTCTATCCTTAGGGACCAGGTCCACCACTAAATGCAGTTTATTTCTCCTTGGCACAATGGCATCTATCATGTGAGTGGTACGAAGACAATCAGGATGAGGCTACTGTAATCCACTTGCAACCAAAACCCCGGATTTAAGCCTAAATGAGAATCTAAGGGACCATCTCCACTGATCTGATTGCGCCATAGACCCTTAACAAAGAAATCTACCACAGCTAGCCACGGCAATGGGGTCAGCATAGCTCCACATCCCTGTCGTTGTCTTCCAGAAACTCATTTACTCTCTTCCTGCATTTCCGCACTAGGGAAGTTGGTTCTTCAGTTTTTTTGACAGATGGCAACATTAATGACACTGGACTGTGTATGGAAAAATGATTGTTAGAAACAATCATTTCACCAACTGCGACTTGTTGGAGGAATTGGAAATTTACAAAGCAAAAAGGCATAAACCCACTAGGATACTCAATGGACAAACCGATTTTGTACTCAACGCCTACTTTGCTTTATCTGATAACATACTACAATAACCAAATTTTGTCCGCAGCTCGTGGTCGTGTGGTAGTGCTCTCGCTTCCCGCGTCTGGGTTCCCAGGTTCGATTCCCCGTGGGGTCAGGGATTTTCTCTGCCTCGTGGTGACTGGGTGTTGTGTGATGTCCTTATGTTAGTTAGGTTTAAGTAGTTCTAAGTTCTAGGGGACTGATGACCATAGATGTTAAGTCCAATAGTGCTCAGAGCCCAATAACCAAATTTTATTTCTTTTTCCCTTTATTGTGATTTCATTCCCCTGCCCCATATGGGCAGGGGAGGGCTGTCTGTGGCACAATCCGCCGCTCTTCAGCCAAGTGACACGACAACTGAAACAAGAATAAAATGATACACACGTAAAGAGATAAAAAAGGGGAACTTAAAACAGAGTAAGGGGAGAAAATGGAGATAAAAATACACTGACATGGATGCATTCATGGGGGACAGTTAAAAAAGTCACCAGAAAATTTAAAAAACACAGTTGGCGATTCTTAAAACACAGAGAAGACACTGAATGCACATGCACAGGTTAAAAGTCGGCCACAGTATTAAAAACACTCTTCGAACAACACACTTAATACCCACTTGAAGTGCACACAACGAAGATTAAAACTGCCAGGTGGGACCTGCCGAGGGAAAGGTCGGAGAGGATGGAAATGGAGGGGATAGCATGGGGCAGCTGGGGAAGTGGCAGGATGAAGAGAGGAGGGCATCAGTGGGTTCACGAAGAGGCAGGAGACAAGTGGGGCGGGAGAGGAAGAGGGAAGACAGGGCAGGAGGGAGCACAGAGACACTGAAATGAGGCACAAGAGATGGAGGGGGAGTAGGAGGGGGAAGCCGCTCAGGAGGAGGGAGGGGGAGGAGAGGGAGCCCTGAGGAGGAGGCAGGAAGATGGTGTTGGAGTTGGTAGGAAGGGTAGATGTCAGGGCGAAGCTCATCACCCGGGAAGGGTAGACGGTGGAAGTTGTGTTGGAAAAGGAGATGGAGGGTGTGGAGATGAAGAGTGTGGAGATGGAGAGAGGGTGGGACACAATGGTAAAGGTCCGGCAACCGGTTGGGGGTGGAGAGGAAGGGAGACACCAGGGGGTGAGGGGGATCAAGGCGGCGGACAATGTACAGTGTGCAGATGTGTTCAAGGAAAAGGAGAAGGTGGGGGAAGGGGATGAGGTTGTAGAGCATGCGCATGGGGGACGGAAGGCGGATGTGGAAGGCGAGGTGGAGCGCATGGCGTTCGAGGATTTGGAGGGCTTTATAGAACTGGGGAGGGGCGGAAGTCCAAGCGACGCTGGCATAATAGAGGATGGGGTGGATCAAGGATTTGTAGGTGTGAAGCATGGTGGAAGGATGCAGACCCCACATCCGGCCAGACAGGAGTTTCAGGAGGCGGAGGCAGTTGTGAGCTTTGTTTTGGATGGTAAGGAGATGGGGAGTCCAGGTGAGGTGGCAGTCGAGTGTAAGGCCAAGGTATTTGAGGGTACAAGTGAGGTGGATAGTACGGCCATAAATGGTGAGGTAGAAATCATGGAGGCGGAAGGAGCGGGTGGTGCAGCCTATGATGATTGCCTGGGTCTTGGAGGGATTAACATGGAGGAACCACTGGTTGCACCAAGTGGTGAATTGGTCAAGGTGGGTTTGGAGCGTACGTTGGGACCTTTGAAGGGTAGGATAAAGGGCTAGGAAGGTGGTGTCATCAGCGAACTGGAAAAGATGAAAAGGAGGGAGAGGTTTGGACATACCAGCAGTGTACAGGACATAGAGGAGAGACGAAAGGACAGAACCTTGGGGCATGCCGGCAGGGGGTAGAAAGTACGGGAGCTAGTCACATAGGAGGGACGATGGGAGAGGAAGGAAGCCACAAGATGGACGAAGTTGATGGGGAGAGCATAGGTCTGGAGTTTGAAGAGGAGCCTGGGATGCCAGACACGGTCACAGGTGTTCTGGAGATCAAGGGAAACAAAGATAGCGGAGCAACGGGAGTTAAGTTGGAGGGAAAGAAGATACATAAGGTTAAGGAGCTGGTCGTCGGCGGAGAAGGAAGGCTGGAAGCCATATTGGGTAAGAGGAAGGAGGCAGTGCTGGTTAAGGTGGCGGTGAATACGGCGAGAGACGATGGCCTCGAAGACCTTATGGAGGTGAGGCAGATTGGACGATAGGAAGAGGTATCAGAGGGGGTTTGTTAGGTTTAGGGAACAGCAGGACACAGGAAGTCTTCCACAGGTTGGGGTAAAATCCAGTGGAGGACACTGTACAGGGTAGCAAGGACAGACAGGAAGGATGGAGGCGATTCCTTGAGGTGACGGTAGGTGACGCCATCATGACCAGGGGTGGTGTTGCGTTTGGAGCAGAGGATGAGTGTGATGTCTTGTGTGGTGATGGGAGTGTTAATGTCTCTGGGGGGTAACCGATCCAAGTACTGGAAACTAGGGGCAAGCGGGAGGACAGAGGTGTTAGTGCGGTCAAGGACGGTGGGGAAGAGGGAGTAATCAAAATGGGGATCATCAGGAATGGAGAAGACCTCGGATAGGTGGGAAACAAAATGGTTAGCCTTACTTAAGTAGTCAGGAAAGGGTCGATCGTCATGGAGGATGGGGTAATGCGGGGTGGGATGGCTACCAGTAAGGCGGTGGAAGGCTGACCAGTACTTGGAGGAGTTGACAGGGAGGGTAGAGTTGAGGCGTGTGAATGTCTGGCGCCAGTCCCGGCGTTTCATTGCTGTAAGGAGGTTCCGGATATGTCACTGTAATTGCCGGTGGCAGTTGAGAGTATTCCGGTCACGAGTGCGGAGGAAGGAGCGGTAGAGCCCGCGGGATTCATGCAGAAGAACGACGGCCTGTGGAGGAAGTGTAGGGCGGTGAGGGTGGATGAGATTGGTAGGGACATGAGCCTCCACAGCGTCAGTGATGGTCTTCTGAAGAAAAGAAGAAGCATGGGTGATGTCATCAGGGTGGTGAAAGTTGAGGGGGTGGCTTTCGACCTGTAAGGCAATGGATTCCCGGTAGGCATCACAATTGGCACAGTGGTAGTCATGGACAGACTTTGTAGGTGCAGCTGGGCAGGTGGCTGCAGTGGCGGAACGGGTAGATGAGATGGTGAGAAGGACAGGGAGATGGTCACTACTGATGGGATCGAGGACATTAATGGTGATGCAACCAAGGAGGTTGGGGGAGGCGAGGTTAACATCGGGGGTGGAGTTACTTCCAGGATGGGTGTGCTGTGGGAGAGGAACAAGGTCACCATAGAGGGTGGCAAGGAACTGATGCCACCGCCGAAGCGTGGCAGGGTCATGGCTGTGGATGTTGAGGTCAGCGGCGATCACATAGGTGGAGAGGGTATGGTCAACATGGGAAATGAAGTCAAAGGGAAGAGGAGTGGCGGGGCAGATATAGATAGTGGCACAGGTGACAGTGAGGGAGGGAAAAAATAGGCTGAGGAGAAGGTGTTCGGTCAGGTCATTGAGGAGGGGTTGTGTCCGGACAGGGAGATGCCTGAGGTGGCCTATAGTGGACCCGCCTTGGGCTAGGGGAAGGGGATGGTCAGTGCAGTGAAGGAGATAAGGGGAGGTGCGGACAACATGGTGGGGTTGGAGGAAGGTTTCATTAAGGATGAAGGAGTCAACCTGGTGCTGTGAGAGGGTATGGATGAAGAGGTATTTGTTTGCAGGGAGGGAGCAAATGTTGAGGTAGAGGAGACGATACTGTTGACACGCCAATAGGTTGGAGGTGGGAAGGGTGCGGGAAGGGGAGAGAGGGGCTTAAACGAGGGTGTCTAGGTGGGTGAAGGTAAAGTGGGCCTGGTTGTGGGAGTATGTGGTGTAGGTGTTTAAGTGGAAAACAGAGCAGGCAGTAAGGGAAATCTGCTGGAGTGTGTGGGGGCACTGGAAGGGGTGGATGTTCTGCAGGACGATGGTGAGGAACCAGATGATGTCTTCTGTTTTAGGGGGAGGGTGGAGAAAATTGTTAGGGTGGATGGGTGGGTCAATGGGGCGAACGGGGACAGTGAGTTCAGGGTTGGTGGGAGGGGGCTTGGCTTTGCATTTGGAGGAATGGGTGCGGTGAGGTTCATTACAGGTGTTGCAGGGTGGGGGGGGAGGCGAGGTTGGGACACTGTTTAAGGAAGTGGGAGGCTTTACAATGGGGGCAGGTGGGTGGGTTCTTGTAGTTTTGGGTGAGGTGGTCGTTGTACAGAAGAAAACGCTGGCAGTGGTAGGATTGAGGAGGGGAACAGAATAGGTCAACAGGGTGGCGGCGGTTGAAAATCAGGGCTCCCTGCGTGAGGTGGTGGTCAATGGAGGAGGCAGACTCTGTAAATATACGCATGAGGAAAGTAGGGCCAGAGGAGTTGTAAATACGGTGGGCAGAGCTTACTTCCAGGACAGGGTGGGCATTCAGTTTCGCCAACACCTCAGCCTCTGCAACCACAGGGCTGGGTTTTGTGATGACGGCGGTTAGGATCGGCGGATGATGAGGCGGTTGGGGCTGACGAGGAGAGGAGGATGTAAGGAATGGGGTGAGGGATGCATGGGGCCCAAAGGTGATGTGGGGAAGGAGCTGGAGGAGATCGGTATGGAAGGATGGAGAGGGAGACTTGATGAGAACAGAGTCTCTGCGAGGTATAAGTTGGGTGATGGGCGCACTGGGGATGTACTTCCGGATTTCAAGGGTGAGGGTGCGGGCATCCAGGAATTTCGGATCAGGGTTGGCTAGGACAAAGGTATACAGGGAGGGGGCTGGAGAGGAGGGAGGTGGGGTGGTATCCATAGTGGGGTCAGTGGGAGGTGGGGCAGGCAGTAGCTTTTTGGATGAGGGAGTAGAGGAGAGGTCGCCACTGGGCCGTTTGGAAGATTTTTTGGCAGGTGTTACCTTGGAGGAGAGATGAGGAACTGGATCGATGGGGTGGTGGTGGGAGGCAGGGCCCTGCTGTGAGGCAGTAGATGAGAGGGTAGGGCGCTCCGTGGCGGCGACTGTGGCGCGGCGGGCGGGCGTCAGAAGCGGGAGGGGGGGGGGGGGGTTGGAGCAGGGGCAGAGGCAGGAGCAGGAGCAGCAGTAGGTGCAGTAAACAGGGGGAGGAGCAGGAGTGACATACAGGTGGGGATACAGTGTTGGAGAGGAGATAGATGGGGAGCAGACTGTGAGTAGCGGAGGTGGATGACATGGGTTAATCCCAGAGGAAGCACTCCATGGCGTTACAGAGGGGGCAGGTGAAGGGGAGGTGTAGATGATGGTGGTAGTTGGGGCGTCCATGATTGCAGGCAGCAGCGAACACCAAGGGACGGCGGCAGCGGTGGCGGCAGAAGCGGCGAGCACCGAGAGACGGCGGCAGAAGGAGCGGCGAGCACCGAGAGACGGAGGCAGCGGCGGCGGCGGCGGAAGAAGCGGCGAGTACCGAGAGACGACGGCGGCGGCGGCGGCGGCGGCGGCGGCGGCGGCGGCGGCGGCGGGCAGCAGTGATGGCGTGCAGACGGGCGACAACACGACAGGCACGGTTGGGGCTCTTCCACGTCGAAGATACACCAATAACCAAATAATGCCTCGCAGATTTATACCTAGCCTTATTTTATGAGTTATGTTGAGAACAGAACGTATTTGCCTTGCTTCCGCACAGTAGTCACTCTAATCTTGTAACTGATTATCTCCTACCTACTCATG
Organism: Schistocerca americana; assembly: GCF_021461395.2. Classification (NCBI taxonomy): domain Eukaryota; kingdom Metazoa; phylum Arthropoda; class Insecta; order Orthoptera; family Acrididae; genus Schistocerca; species Schistocerca americana. The sequence goes on along the minus strand of NC_060125.1, from coordinate 267,254,173 downwards.
GAATGTATAGCCCAACTATATAATTTTATTTATTGAATGCTTATATGTTGCTTAAACGTTTTCTGTGGAAGACATGTCACGATGTATGTAAAGCCCTCTATTGGTTAAGTTCTCACGATCGGTGCGTGCCTGCATAACATCCTAGCGGCCGACCCAACAGAGGGCGCTGTTCATTGATCTGTCTCTTTTTCAGCTGTCATATAGACATTTTATCTTTCATAAGCAATGTATAGGTTGCCACAGGCAATGTATTACGCTATATTAATTGTTGACCGTAAATTCACCATAAAAAGGGGTCGGACCTATACTCTACATATATTTCCTTTTAACAGTTTTACATGGGTAACTGCATTCATCTTTTAATGCATCACAATTGGTTTCTATGATAGTCATCAATTGGAATAAGTCTACTACATGCATTTTATTTAACGTGCTTTTATCAGATTATGTTTTTTCGTAAATGTTGACTACATATAAGCAAGCCCACAGTAGCTACATCTAGGGAGGGTGTAGGCAAACAGGTTTCTGCATGCTACTGTACTTCAGTAGCTAGTTGGCAATAATCGCTATGGGGACGATGTGGCCTATTCTACACCATATTTTAGATCCATGTGACGGTGCTGTGCTGATTATATTTATATGTTTTGACGATGCCATTATGGCCGTATCACTTTAGGACATGGTGTAAAAAAAGGTACGTTATACTATATTGTATCTGTACATTTCCCTGTTTGTATGACAGTATATTGTGATACATATTGCTGTTTTATGTGAAAAGACACACTGCTCACTAAATGTATATATTTATATATTTTAGATCTGAGGATGGTCAATACAGACTAAAACCGGTCATCGCCTAAAGAATTCATATTGTGATCAGAGACATAAAAAACCATTTTAGTTCCTGTTTTTGATAAAGCATCTACAGAAATAGCATATCATTCAGCTTTTACCATTTTATAAAGATGATTCTTCAATCTAAATTCTTTTTCTTTTTGAAGTTTAGTTAGCCGCTAAAGTTGCAGAGTGGTGGGGAGGGGTGCTAGCTGATTACTGATTGCGCTACTAGGAAATGGTTTCAAAAAGATAGGGAACCACTGCTCCAGAGGGACTTAAATTGATGCTTGTAATTCACATGCCCTAATGTTTGTTTCTCCACCTCGCATTTTCAGAAGGTTTTAAAATTTTACAGGAGTACAACCGATCGCAGTGACGGCCGGCTGCGACGCGGCGTGTTGCGCCTGTCAAAGAGCTGCCCTTTCGCGTGCGTGATCGCCGCCGGAGAGATCCGGAGCTCTCGGCACAATGGGCCCTCCGGGCGCCCCCGGCAGCCATCGATCGCCGCCGCCATTCTTCTGGTCAACTATGCAATCCGGCGCCCCTTTGTTGCGAGAGTGCCACTCCGCGAGCCGTTTTCGGTGACAAACTATTTACTTTGACAATGAAGCCGACTTCAAGTCGAGGCCCGCTTTCGGTCGCTGCCCGGAACCAAAAAAGCGAAAGAAAGGAGCCGCACTCAGGCCGTGTGAAAGCTCTCTCGGCCTACTTAATTTCCCGCCGCAGCAGTTAAAGTTGCGTTTCCCTGAGTGAGCCATACATTATGGCCCTCCTTCTTTTAACCGAGAGACTTCACTTTAGTGCGGAAACTGCTGTGGTGTTCTTGTGGCAGAAGTGCTATTTTCACTGAAGTAATTCATCAAAATGGGTATGAACCACCAAAACGTTATTTCTTCATAACGCTGCAGATTTAATTGCATTTATACGTCTACCCGCGTGTAAGCGTGATTATTAAATATTTAAAGACGTGACATCAGGTTATTGACACACATTACAATAACTGCACGCCGAAATGAAGTTATAAGACGTAATAACGGGTACAAATACTCAGGTACACTCTTTTGAGAGACTGGCAATTGTGAATTCTAAACGTCGGTAAGAAGTGTCACCTCAGGTACACTTGTTAAAACAAGAGAGGTGAGAAATGTATGTTTCAGGGTTAGTTTACCTGTGTAGGAAACTGAGGATCCATACAAATTCAATTATTTTAAACATGTCTAATTAGCCACTCTTTCTAAGAATTATGTTAATATCTAGATTGATCTATGAGTTGCATGGCAAGTAGCGATGTACGCAATGAAGGATTACGACAAGTAATATGTCATTAGAAATATAACTTATTATTTATAGATATAAAAATATTTTCTTTGAAAAATTCCATTGTTATGTAGTAAATACTAAACCATTAACAGTAGATCGACAGAATTTATACAGTAAACGTGAGGCGAAAACAGCTTTCATCAACGTAGTTAGTTAGTAGTTAGTTTCATGTTCCATGCATTATTTGCACGATAAATCGTAATCATTGGAATGAGTCGTCTTCAGTTCACGTCATAAATTATATTGCAAATATGCCACCATTCTGATCATTAACTAGGTTTCTGTGTTTTCATTTAATTTTTTTTAAGAAGCAATACAGATGTAAGTTAGTCATCCCTACCCATCAGATTTTAGATATTACAATCCTAGAATTTCTTATGTGGACTAGGAGGAGCTGTCAAGTTTGTTTTCTACTTTTGCTTTTCTGCCTGTCAGACTGTTTACATCAATGGGTGAGTGATCAAAGATTTTGGTTTCAGCATTGTCATCCCTTTTTGTGCTAATGACAAACTTGATGTGGTGTAATGAATGTCATTTTTGTTTCTGGTTTTATGATTATGTATACCATTGTTCTTTTCGACCGGCTGTGGGCTCTTTGTGATAGAATATACAGACTGACTCACCTAAAAGGTGCACCAAAAATACTGCGGAAAATGGAAAGTGCTATTGATTTGCGGTTTTCACAGAATCGATTGGCACTCAGAGGCTCGTACTGTTAGCCAACCAACAGATCGTAATAGTACTTAGGAACGTATTGTTTTGTGCAAGCGCATGTTATTTACATGTAACAATGCCTATTGACGTTCACAAACTAAACGTAGGGTACAAAATGATGTCAGTAATGTTTGTTGCAGGATTCAAATGCGAGTCGTTTACGACATACCGTATTTTGAAAAGTTCCCACAACAGAAGTCGTATAGTGCCTGCGGTAGCACACCATAAAGAGCAACACAAGTGGATACACTAGTAATGAGAATTCTGACCAGTAACGAGACAACTGACCATCACAGGTGGTATTAAAAGAGACCGTCAGCAGCGGCAGTACACGCTTCTAGTCTAATGTGGGACGACAGATGCACGCGTGCTAGCATTTCAGTGGACATGTCCGAAAAGGCTGCAGTAGTACCTCGTTGCATGTCATCAGGTGTAGTTGATACGTCCTGGTAGATAGCGACTTTCAGTTTTCCCCACAGAAAAAGTATACAGGCGTCAAACACAGGGAACAGGCCGGCCAACGTGCGGGACCCCTGCGTCCCACCCAGCGATTTGGAAGCAATTCATAAAGACATGCAGTAATACATGATGCACTATGCGCTGGACAGCCATCATTTTGGTACCACAGGTTTCTCCTTGTCAGCAGAGGAATGTGTTCTAGCGTCCGTGGAAGACTATGTGTTAGGAGGCTGCGATACTTGTGTGCATAAAATGTTTCGTCTATGAAAAATGGCCTGTGAGCTGACGGTTCACTGTCCCACACCACATGTTTACTGTCCATGGATACTGATCTCCCACCTGACGAACCCAGTGGGGATTTTCGGCAGGCCAGTAGTGCATGTTTCGGAGGTTTCCTAAAGAATATATACATCTGGAGTCTTCTTTCCTATTGCCACCTGCCAGGATAACCGAGAGCGCTAACGCGCTGCTTCCTGGACTCGGGTAGGCGCGCCAGCCCCGGATCGAATCCACCCGGCGGATTAACGGTGAGGACCAGTGTGCCGGCCAGCCTGGATGTGGTTTTTAGGCGGTTTTCCACATTCCGCTAGGTGAATACCAGGCTGGTCCCCACGTTCCGCGTCAGTTACACGACTCGCCGACATCTGACCATGTTCGCACTATTCCATGCATTACGCTAGACGCAGACAGCTGGGGTACACTAATTCCGTCCCCGAGGGGTATGGGGTGGCGGCAGTAAAGACATCCGGCCACCCCTTCATCCTAACCTTGTCAAATCCGTTCCTAACAATGCCGACCCTGCGTCAATGCGGGACATGCCACCAGTGAAAGGAAGTGAAAGAAGAAAGAAAGTCTTCTTTCCTATTGCCCAAGGTTAAATCCACCACAGCTCAAATCTCTTCAACGAGTTATGTGAAAGTGGTTCAAGAATGGTTTAAATGGTTCTGAGCACTATGGGACTTAACAGCTGAGGGCATCAGTCCCCTAGAACTTAGAACTACTTAAACCTAACTGACCTAAGGACGTCACACACATCTATGCGCGAGGCAGCATTCGAACCTGCGACCATAGTGGTCGTGTGGTTCCAGACTGACGAGCCACCCTGTCCGGCTCTAACGCCACTTCCTTGTGCTATTTCGCCAGTATTAACGTCGAGGTCAGCTGCAAGAGCAGCAAGAACATTAATTTCCGCCTGTTCTGTCATCACTTCTTTTCTTCTGTTGCATTGTCTGTATATTATACTACCACTTTCACAGGCCGGCCGGGGTGGCCGAGCGGTTATAGGCGCTACATTCCGGAACCGTGCTACCGCTACGGTCGCAGGTTCGAATTCTGTCTCGGGCATGGATGTGTGAGATGTCCTTAGTTAGTTAGCTTTATGTAGTTCTAAGTTCTAGGGGACTGATGACCTCACAAGTTAAGACCCATAGTGCTCAGAGCCGTTTGAACCATTTTTGAACCACTTTCACACAACTCGTTGAAGAGATTTGAACAGTGGTGGCTTTAATCTTGGTATCCTGGCATTTCGCTGGCGCCGCTACTTAAGTTTCTGATATCGATTCCATCGTGCGTCTCGAGTTAGGGTCTTTGGTCGACGTGTGTTTGTGGTTGGTTTGGCGGGGCATGGAGAATGGTTCAAATGGTCTGAGCACTATGGGACTTAACATCTGAGGTCATCAGTCCCCTAGAACTTAGAACTACTTACACCCAACTAACCTAAGGAAGTCACACAGATCCATGCCCGAGGTAGGATTCGAACCTGCGACCGTAGCGGTAGCACGGTTGCGGACTGTAGCGCCTAGAACCGCTCGGGTACGCCGGCCCGCTGGCTGGAGAATGAGTTGGCTGGAGCGTACGTGGTTGTCAAGCTGCTGCTTTGGGCCACTCTAGGCTGCCGTACACAGGTCTCGAGCAGCCACCCAGGGTTAAACGGGTCGGGTGCAGCCCTTGCCGGCTCGCTTAAGGATTGGTAGCGGCAGGCTGAGGGAAGACCTGCGGAAGTCGTGTGGAACCTGGTCGGCACCTCAACGACCGTCGGTAAGGCTTGGAGGCAATACACTCTGGCTGGAATCCTGAAAGTCATGACTCCTTCACATTTGAGTGGAGTCGTAGTTTTCTTATTTTTGAGTGCTTCATATTGTAAGGCCCTGTCTGTGTTCTGTGGAATACGACCTGTTATATTAACTCGCCTACGAGTGACTGAGTGCACGGTCTTCGGTCACTGTTACTCATCGCAATTTTTGTTCCAGGTCATATGTAAACAAGTGTACGAATATTCTCTGTTATAAGTTCCATGAAGGGAAACAAATTGTAACATAATCTGTGTGGGAGGCCAAGCAATCTTGATACATGTATATGCTTTAGTTGTTGCATCGGCGGGCGCTGATACTTTCACTTCTGAATAATATTAATTTTATGGAATGTTAAAACTTTTAACCTTTGGTAGTCGCTTGTGTTATTAGTTCACACTTTCTACTCCTTAGGCGTTCTTGTGTGTACCCTTATTTGCGCAAATTACTGTTCTGCTTTGATGTGGGATGGCAGGGAACGGCGTCTGTGTTGATCGGCAGTCGGGTGCCCCTAGCAGTCGCGTCGTTGTGGCTCAAGTTAAGTAATGTTGAGCGTTTGATGCGAGCCACGGCGAAGTGTCGCCGATTAAACAGGAAGCAGTAGTTTGCTGTATTTGATGAACTTAATAACCTCAGGAGGTTTAAGGGGTGTTCGTAAAATTACCAGACACCAAACAGGCAGGCCTTCAATAATAAGAGCTTCAATTAAGTAAAATTACAAATAGAAAAAATGTAGGTCTAACATAATAACAGCTTCTGTTAAGTGATTACCAAATAGAAAACAGGTTCCTCCTCATTATACCTCTCTAACTATTCGTTTAAATCTTGCACTCTTATTACTACTTCACAGCACATTAAGTTTAAGATCTGTTACTTATCAATATAAACTGTCAAACGTTACCTGGGGCCACGGTCACTAGCTAACTCCACTTATTGTGAATCTTGGCTGCTCATTTCTTGTTGGCTGTGACAACCGTCTCCTTTAGCTCTCAGCTTACTTTAAATTTTGGGCAGTTGTATATTTATTAAAACATATTATCAACCTTTCTGGTGGTTTATACCATTTGAAACAACATTTTAATTCCATGTACTCCCAACTTATCCTGAATTTTGGGCCACTGTATATTTATTAAAAATCATTTTCAGTGTTCGGTTGTTACTGTGTAAGGTTCTTTATTATTATTATTATTATTATTAAGGTTTATACACTACAAAGCGGACTTCCAACAGCTACAATCAGTGGCGTGACTTATGATCCTTCATGTGTTTTGATGAATGTAGCCCAGTTGTACAAAGGTGGCCTAAGTTTGGAAACTGTTAGTAAATTTAATGGCTGTCATTGTAGTTCATTTGTTTGATAAAATTGCTGCTTGAAGCTACACCCAGTTGTTGACCTTTCCTTGTATTTAGGAGCTGTAAACTTCCGGTGTCAAGCCCTGCTCTTAATGGTATAATAGCTAAAAAAGATTTTTAATGAATTGAGGCTGTTTAAGTTTTCGTTGTGAGAATTCGCATTCTTTTCATATGATTTTTGCAAAATTGTAATGATAATATTGGTGTTCAGCAATAAAGTGTATAAAAGGAACAAAAAATGATGAAATATGTGGCTCCGCCTTCCATGTGTCTTCCTGAAAGCTATCCCAACCCTAGTTGTGAAATATTATGGTTGATAACATCTGAGATGGTTGACGTCTATTGGCATATCTTGCGCATGCACAATACAAGAACGAACTGCATTCTTCCGGCATTCTCCATACACCAGAGCATGTCGGCTTTTTGTGCATTGGTAAATCCCATCGCCCATTCACGGTAATCTGCTTGGATTTTCACACGCTAACAAGTCGCAATGCATTCAAGGAACACACAAGCACACTGTAAGCAAACACAACAACATCGCTATTACGCTAGCTTAATGGCACCGGTGCAGTTCACAGGCCCTTGGCACGTATTGGGGGTGTCCCCGCCGGTTACCATGCGTGTCCAGGACGAAGAGATGGGAGATGGCGCAAGTCCCGATAGTACATGTTAGTCACGTCTAAAGAGCTAGCCCCAACTGACCAAAGCTTGTCGGACAATCTCGCCCTGGTGGTCAAGTTTATGAGAGTGAGTTTGAGCCATGCTGCATGGTCGACATCTTGCTCCCGACTTGCGAATTAGTCTGTGGCACTGTGATGTAAAGCTCTCTTCGGTTTGCTCACATACGGCAACCTGGGGAAGCAAGTAGAGAGAGAGAGAGAGATAAGTGGTGCCCGCCGTTGAAAGAGGTCGCCGGCGATCCGTTTTGGCCACGAGGCGCACAGTACGGAGTCCGTTTTGGAGCTCACTGGGCAAGTAAAGAAAAACACTTTAAACAGATCAAGGAGGATTTACCTGTTCCAGAGACGTGTCACGACCAGAAGACCAGCGGCCTGTGGGTACTTCTGTTTCCCAGACGTCACTCAAGGTGCTTGTCTGTCCGGCGGAGAAAGACTTATTAAGACTGCGTGAACGCTGTAATTGTCCTCGTGCGTTGGTGGTTTTCCTCAGATCCGGGCAATGAGTGTGTAGTACAGTTCCTGGAATATTATTCAGCAGCTTCTCCATTTGCCCTGTGTGGTGCATTCCTTTCTTTCTTATTTTGACACGTAACCGGTTTGCTTATTTTGTGTGCCTTGGGCATTTCATTTCGACCTATCATCGCTAAGCTCAGCCTCCCTCTTGGATGTAATTTGTTTTCACTTGGCTTCTACCTCGAGGCGTATCCGTTTCATTGTGTTCGCCTGTTTAAAAATTGCTGTTGTGCGTGTGTTTATTTTTTCTCAACTGAAGACTCTTAGGTTTGGTATTTTTATCTTTTACCATTTCTAAAGTTTACGGTTGTGCGTTTGTTTACTTTATCTTAACTAAAAGTCCTTAAACTTGTTTATTAGGACATTTGGATAAAACTGAAACGTATCTTTTTAAAGAGCACCCAAATCTGTTACCTGTTTGAATGGTTCTATTTCATGTTCCTTGTAATGAAGTAGCGATTTCCTTGTTAAAAACACGTTACAATGAATTGAATACCCTTAGCTATATACAGGCGTTGATATAAGTCAACGGGGACAGTTGAAAATGTGTGCCCCAACCGGAACTCGAACCCGGGATCTCCTGCTTACATGTCAGACGCTCTGTTTATCTGAGCCACCGACGACATAGAGGATAGCGCGACTGCAGGGACGTATCTCTGGCACTCCTCACGTGAGACCCACATTCGTGACTTATTGTCCCGCACTATATTCATAGTGCCCCTGCCCATTATACTCATTACTTGCTGCTTTACGCCGATTCCCGTAAGAGTTCGGGCACTATTTGTGTATTCGCACAGAAGAAGATGGTCAAATGGCCGGTAAGCCTGAACTATATGTATACGAAGACGGTATCTGTACTTTTGGACATGTCCGAAAGAACAGATACCATCTTCATATATAGAAACACTTTAATTCATGTTAATTGTCTGGTGCACAATTCACATTTGTAATAATAATAATCTTGTGAGCCAATGAATTTAAAAGCGATGTAAACTGACAATACTCAGTTTCCCCCCCCCCCCCCCCCCCCCCCCCCACTCGTCCATCGTCGTTCACTGGTATCACGTATCGGTACCATCCCATCGACCTCACAGTTGGCATCCGTCTGATGCTCTTAGCAAAAAAGAAGATGCTTGCCCACTGAGCCACGCCTCCACCGGGTCCACACTACAAGCGCCCCCTGCCGCCACGATGTAGGACGTCCGGCAGCAGCGGCTCAACCCACGTGCACCTGGAGTCTCTTCGCAACGACACCATCGTTCGTGCTGAGTACAGCTAGCGTCAGCATAGTTGACAACGTGATGGCTGGATTCTGCTTCTTACTGCATTATTCGTTAAGAGTCTTTGCACGCTTGGAGAAATACAAGTTAAGTAAGTCTTCCATTTACTGTGTTAGCTTGTTCACTAACCATTTCTACTCTACATTTCCTACGACGACAGTTGTCGCAGCACTGTGTAGACCACTTCTCATTACCGTTGTGTACGAAGACTTACACTACATTTTTATTCTGTTCTCAATGTCGGTGGAGACATTAAATGTCATCCATATTACTTAGTCGACTTTCCTGCTTCACTGAGGCAAGTTTCAACTCCTTGTCGCTAGAGGGCTCCAAACTGTCGCATCTAACATAGTGGTTTCTAACATAACTGCATTAAATGTATCCGGACTTGCAAATAAGGACGACCATCAGCTGTAGGATGAAAATTTCTGGCGGACGGGGACTCGAGCCCGGGTTTCCCCTTTATTCCCAGCGGTTGCCTTACCATTTGGCTATTCGTGCGCGACTCACGGCCACACCCAAACTTACATTTGTCGTCCACAATGCGTCTACGACCTGTACTCGTACATCCATTATGTATATTCCCGTACTGGTCAGACAATGTACTTGTAAGTCGCTTGCCCAATATCGGTAGGTAAATAGAATATTGAAATGCCTGTGTTATTCTGATTACGACGCAAAGTTCCTTTGAACATGCATGCGTCATTATCAGAATAATACAGGCACTGCAATATCGTACTAATGTAACTACATCAGTGCACGAGAAACAGCATGCTGGAATTTCTAATCGCAGAGAACGTGCCTCCATTTGAAATCCGTAGAACTAACGATGAAGAGTAGGCTGAAGTTTAAGAGACAAGTCGGCAAGAATCAAACAAGGGGGATACGCAATAATTACGGAATATCGAGACAGGTTAGAAATTTTCAGAGGCTATCGTTTCTGCGATAATCAACAGTTTTGTAAGCAGTTCAGTAGAAGAGAAATGAATATATCTAAAATGGGCAGTGATGGGATCTGGAAAGAAGAACACAGATGCAGGGAAGGTAACTGCAAATAAACCATGCGTAACATAAGAAATATTTCAGTTGATCAACGAAAGGAGGTAGTACAAAATAGTTAAGGGAAATTCAGAAATATAGAAACACGAGTCACTTAGGAATGAAATAAACAGCAAGTGCAGGAAAGCTAAGGAGAAATGACGTCATGAAAAATGTGAAGAAATCAAAAAAGAAATTACTGTAGGAACGAATGACTCAGCATATAGAAAAGTCGAAACAACCTTCGGCGAAATTAGAAGCAAGGGTGGTAAGATTAAGTGAGCAATGAAAATTCCACTGTTAAATGCAGAGAAGAGAGTGGATAGGCGGGAAGAGTACCTTGTCAATGAGGGGAGTTTTTCGATGACGTGATACAAGAAAGCGTCGGTAGGGAATAGATAGGGGTTCCACTAACAGAGTCAGAATTTAAAAGATCTTTCGACGGCTTAAGGTCAAATAAGGGAGCATGGGTAGATAATCTCCTATCGGAATTTCTAAAATCATTGAGGGAAGTGAAAACAAATACCACTATTGACATTGGTGTGTAGAATGCATGAGAGTGGTGATATACCATCAAAATTTCGTAAAAACAACATTCTGAAGACTGCATGAGCCGAGAGGTGCGAGAATTACTGCAGAATCAGCTTAACAGCTGAGGCACCCAAATTACTGACAAGAATAATACACAGAAGACTGGGAAGGAAACTTGAGGACCTGATGGATGACGATGAGTTTGGCTCTAGGAAAGGACGCCAGTGAGGCACTTCTCACGTTGCGGTTAATAATGGAAGCAATATTGAAAAGAAATTAAGACATATTCATACGATTTGTATGCTGCAAGATGTGCAGAACTTTGAGCAAAATACTGATAAGTATAGAGAAAAGTGTCTAATATACACACATCAAAAAAGTTTTGCATCACCTCAGTTGCCAGAGTTCCGGAACCTGTACAGATAATTGGAATAGAGACATCTTTTCCGCCATTTTCATTGCTCATTAAAACCAAACATTGCATGTTGTACCATCATACAGCGATACCGTCAGAGGTGGTGGCCCAGATTGCTCTACAATACTCAGTAACACGTCCTCTTGCATTGATGCATGCCTGTATTAGTCGTGCCATACTATCCACAAGTTCACCCACGCACTGTTGGTCCATATGGTTCCATTCCTCTACGGCGATTAGGCGTAGTTCCCTCAGAGTCGTTGGTGGGTAACATCGTCCATAAACAGCCCTTTTCAGTCTATTCCAGGCATGTTCGATAGGGTTCATGTCTGGAGAACATGCCGAGCGATATCGTTATCATGAAGGAAGTCATTCACAAGAAATGTGCGATGGGGCCGCGAATGGTTGACCATGAAGACGAATGCATCGCTAATATGCTGCCGATATGGTTGCACTATCGGTCGGAGGATGACATTCACGTATCGTGCAGCCGTTACGGCGCCTTCCATGACCACCAGCGGCCTTCTTCGGCCCCACGTAATGGCACCCAAAAACAGCAGGGAACCTCCACCTTGCTGCACTCGCTGGACAGTGTGTCTAAAGCGTTCAGCCTGACCGGGTTGCCTCCAAACATGTCTCCAACGATTTTCTGGTTGAAGGCATATGCGACACTCGTCGGTAAAGAGAACGTGATGCCAGTCCGGGCGGTCCATTCGGCATGATGTTGGGCCCATCTGGACCACGCTGCATGGTGTCGTGGTTGCAATGATGGACATCGCAACGGACGTAGGATGTGAAGTTCCGCACAATTTGAGGCGTAACACGACGTCCTGTGCCTCCACGAAAAGCAATATTCAACATGGTGGCGTTGCTGGCAGGGTTTCTCTGAGCCATAATCCGCTCTTGGGTGGCCTGTGCAAGGTGTAAGACAGTTTCTGTCTCTCTGTATCTCCTCCATGTCTCAAAAACATCGCTTTGGTTCACTCCGAGACGCCTGGACGCTTCCGTTGTTGAGAGCCCTTCCTGGGACAAAGTAACATTGTGGACGCTGTCGAACCGCGGTATTGACCATCTATGCGTGATGGAACTACAGACAACACGAGCTGTATACCTCCTTCCTGATGGAATGACTGGAACTGTTCGGCTGTCGGACTCCCTCCGTCTAATAGGCATTGCTCATGCATGGTTGTTTACAACTTTGGGTGGGTTTAGTGACATCTCTGAACAGTCAGAGGGACTAGGTCTGTGATACAATATCCACAGCCAAGTTCTACCTCCGGAGTTCTGGGAACTGGAGTGATGTAAATGTTTTTGATGTGTGTATATTGGCCGGCCGGTGTGGCCGTGTGGTTCTAGGCGCTTCAGTCTGGAACCGTGTGACCGCTACGGTCGCAGGTTTGAATCCTGCCTCGGGCATGGATGTGTGTGATGTCCTTAGTTACGTTTAAGTAGTTCTAAGTTCTAGGGGACTGATGACCACAGATGTTAAGTCCCATAGTGCTCAGAGCCATTTTTTGTGTATGTTATGTAAAGAACCAAAGGGAGACCCAGAACGAAATGCACGGATTAAAAAGGGTGTACGACAAGGATGCAGACTTTCTACACCATCTTTATATCAATGTTGCAATAACCGAAATAAAAGAAAGGCTCAAAAAAGGAATTAAAATTCAAGGTAGTACGATATCAGTGTTAAGATTCACTGATAACATAGCTATCCTCAGTTAAGGGACCTGATGAATGGAACGAACAGGCTAATCAGTACGGAATAATGCCTAAGAGTAAATCGAAGAACGACGAAAGTCGTGTGAAATAGTACAAATGAGACCAGCGAGAAACTTAATACCAGAATATCGGGACACGAAGTAAAGAAGATTAGGAATTTTGCCTTATAGGCAGCGAAGAAAACGACGACGAACGGAGCAAGGAGGACATAAAAGTCAGACCAGCACTGACGAAGAGGGCATTTCTAACCAAGGAAAGTATTCTAGTACCTAACATAGACCTTAATCAGAGGAGGAGATTTTTGTGAGTATACGTTCGGAGCACTGCATTGCATGGTAGTGAAAGATGGACAGTTGGAAAATCGGAAAAGAAAAGAACAGAAGCCTTCAGATGTGGTGCTACTGAAGAATGTTGAAAATATGTGGACTGACAAGGTAAGATCTGAGAAGTTCTCAGCAGAATCGGTGAGGAAAGGAGTATATTGAAAATACTGACCATAAGGAAGAATGGGACATCTTTTAAGTCGTCAGAGAATAACTTCCAAGATACAAGAGGGAGCTGTAGAGGGTAAAAACTGTAGAGGATAACAGGGATTGGAATAATTTCTGTAAATAACTGAGGACGTAGGTTGCAAGTGCAACTCTGAGATAAGAAGGTTTTCAAAGTAGAGGAATTCGTAGCGGGCCAGTCATACGACTGATGACACGAAAAATAAAAAATAAAATGAATAAAGGAATGAAAACGGCACACGTTGATGACTGTATCTACATAAGTAACGTGCGACGCTAGGCTGTTCGTTCTGATGATGAAGGAAACGCTTTAATCTGACCCCGAAAACAAGAGAGCATCAGCGAAGTTCCGCCACAACGGATCGTTAGCCGCAAAATTTCAGGACCATGTCAAAAGCAGGGAAAATCATGCCAACACGTTTCTAGAATGTTCGAAGTGTGCTGCATTTGGAATTCACGCCTAAAGGCACCACCAGAAATTCTGCAAGATATTCCAAGACCCTCAGAAACTGAAAGCATGAATTCAAACAGTTCGTACGCATGACAATGCCAGAGCAGGCACGAGTGCTGCGACACCTGCAACAATCCGACGCCATATTTTCACTGCAATGTATCATCCTCCATACAGTACCGACGTACCCCATTCGATTTTTATCTGCTTCTAAAACTTAAAGGACACCTTTGAATGTTTTATTTCGCTAGTGGTGAAGCGGTGCAGACTGAGGTGAGGCTGTGACTCCGTAAACAAAGTCGCAGTGACGGTATCGACAAACTGGTCTCTCATTGGGAGAAATGTGTTTGTCACCATGGTGATTAAGTAGAGACGTAAAGATGTAAGATGAAGAAAAGTAATTGAAAATTCTAACAAAATTAGTTTTATTAAATAATTCAGAGGCATTACTTTACATCATCTATAGAGAACAGTAGCAGTTCTATCACACTCCGGGCACTCTTGGCGATACCCCTGTCTCTTATAAACACTCCAGGACAACGTACTGAGTTGTGTCACATAAAAAGGCTTAAAGTGAAATGTTTCTTCCTACGTTTCCTATTTTGGTGATAGATGTCAATAGGTAAAACACATCATTAGTCCATCTGCAGAATTTTCGTGAGTTAATTCTTCAAAGTACTTGCAATATATTTGTGTCACCGTGTGTCTTGTGGTGAAAGGTTACTGGTAATCAGTGTCCCTTCAACCGTGGATCATATTTTCTCAGCGGACTTCTTCTTTTCCATTGAAACTTGCCGAAAGAGATTTCTGTTGTTCTGGAATAACATACCAAGCCAATTTGAACACGATGTATTACCTGTAATACAAAATTCTACATTCGTCTGTATTTGCATGTATTCCAGTCAGACAAGAGAACGTATGTCTACTGGAGGCCCTCAAGACATTACCAGTGGGTACAAATATATTTCACCATCATTCGTTCTCTGGCAAGCATTTCTTTGGCGTCATCGAGATCGCATTCCCTCCATGCCCTTCACCCATGGCACCACAGAACAGACGACTCCACCCAGGAAACAGAAGCGCCCGTCAGCGGCCCACCTGGCTGTAGGCACAAGATCGGTACAATTTCGATCTGCACACGCCATGAAACACCTCGTGGAAATTGGGGGCTTCCTACTTATTGCCTTAACTAGCGAACGCCTTTCGTCGTCCAGTGGACAGCAGGGATATGGGAGACCTCATTCCCAGAAAAACATGTCAACTTCACAACCCAATCGCACATCTGGAAGCCTATTCAGTATGCCCAGACCTTCGTTAAGTAGCATATCCCGGTCACCTAATTTGCCATCGTTATATCATGTGTCGGATGAGGTGTGGAGTGCTATTCCTTCATGAGAACCTCTGATCAGCAATCTTCATGAACTGACATAACTCGTGTTTTAGGCTTGGCAAGAAATTCGTCGAAATGACATTCAGCGGCTGTTTGCTTCCTAGCTGCATCGATTGGAAGAGGGTATTCTTGCTTGCAGGGGCTACTCGTCATATATTGACGGTGAACTTCAGTTCGTTTTATTCGGGAATCCAATTCAACTCATTATTCCCCACTTCTTTTGGCTACTGAATCCCAATTTGAACCCGATCTCCTACCAATGAGATGACCTTATGCCACTTTACTAGGCCTGCATGTCGGCATGGTACCACTCTACAAGTTGATGTCGCAGTCGACGTCTTGCTACATCAATAACCTTCCCATCATTAACGTAAGCTTTCCAAGGAGTGCACCTTTCTTTGGGCCAAACAGATGGAAGTCGGAAGGTGGGAATCCGGCGTTTAGGGTGGATAAGGAAGAGCAGTCCAATGAAGTTATGTGATTTTCTCTTGGGTGCGCAGCCTTCTGTGAGGCCTGATGTTGCCATGGAGGAGAAGCAAGTTTTCATTTTTATGGCAACGATCATGCTGAAATTTTCAGTTTCCTGATGGTAGCAAAATGCTTCTTGGTCTTGATAGTTGCTGCATCAGTGAGGCCATCAAAGAAAATAATGCCTTTACATTTCTAAGAGAATATGTTTATGACTTTACCGAGTGCGGGTGTGGCTTTGAGCTTTTCCTTAGAAGGAGAGGTGGTGTGGCGACACTCTATGGATAGCTGTTTTGTTTGCGTTTCGAAGTGATGGCTCGCGTTTAGTAGCCTGTGACGATGTTCGACGAATAACTGTCACGATCAGCCTCGTAAAGCGGAGGCCATTCCGCACAGACTGTCCTTCGTTGATAATTATGATCGTTCGGTAGGAGGCGAAGAAACCAACGGGCACATATTTTTGACTCACCCATCTGGTGGACGAGTGTATCAGCACTACCACCAGGGACGCACGGCCGTTGATCACCTCGAATGAGAGTTTACGCACGTTCCAACATTGCAAGAGTGACAGTGATATGGTTTTCCGTCAAATGAAACTCAGTCAGCTCTCCATTTGGAATGTACCACCTTTGCAGACGCCAATTTGAAGGTTATGTATAGCGCCGAAACCCGTCAGAAATTCACGAAACTGTAGTTGCTGAAGCACGAATATCCCTGATACGTGTTACAAACAGGACATAATAGGAAGGACCAGGCCCCTTTGCTTTTTTTCTTTTATCACTCGTTTATTACAGCAGAGAAATACACATTTTAACACAAAATTTAAGTACATGAAATATTGCTCCCAGTAAACGTTAACATAAGCAGTGACAAAACTTAGTTCTCCAAAGGGTTACTGCTGGCAACAAATTTTAAGGAGGCAATGTAAGATTCATATCAATTTTGCTCAAACACGTAGCTAGTGATTGAATCACGACACAGACACTTTAACAATTTCGGCAACAAATAAATAGCGTGAATTTGTACTCACAGTAAGCAACTAATCAACAGCCTTGCCATTGAGTAAGTAGTAGGCCATTTGGAACGAATTAGCAACACCCAGCAACTAGGAGAGTAATACGAGCAGTCTTTAAATGTCTTGCTCCCCATTAAATAAACAAACTTACAGTAATTAAATGAATAACAAATCAAACACACTACGCTCCACACAAACTCTTCAGTGGAAGCCAAGCCAAAATGAAGATTCCATTAACTGACTGGCACTGAAGTCACACTAAAGCTCATCTCTGTGTTCCCAGACACACATGGGGCAAACTTATACAAGACAAGATTTTGAAGGGAGCACATGAGTAAAACCGGTAGTGGAGCTAACTCGTGCTACTGAAAATTAAGGTGCTAGACCAGGGCACAAGGTGGTATACAGTGAGGTTGCCTTAGTGCTACACGGCGCTCCAAAATATTAACTCAAATGGCCAATTCTAAATTAAGTACACGTAAACCAGCATTAATTAACGAGGAGTGACACCAGGTCGCTCGAAGGGATGACAACACTTAATTGAAAAGACGAATGCAGGAGGCGGCAGTAACATCAAACATCTTCTCCGAGTTTTAACCAGGAGTCACTTCCCGCTATGCAAGTAAACATCTAACCAAGCACAGGGAAGGGACCCCAAAGAGAAAATTCAAATAAAAACCCCAAAAGATTATAAAGGACAGGGAGACCCAACTATTTAAATGTAAAAGAATTAGCTCTCATCAAAGACAGTGTAAACGCGAAGGCCACACTTAAGAACCCACCAAAATTGGTTACAAAAAGGCTTATACATTTGCTCCTTTTCTTTAAAACAAACACAAGGCTGCTTAACTTCTGCTGGACGTCCAGTATGGTCGTGTAGTATACACCAGGCAACAATCCAAGCTAGGCGGTCGCAAGGCACGGCGAGCAAAATCAGGAGAGCAGACAGGCACGCAGCCAACACATATCCTCCACCCTGAACCGGCAGACCGCGTACAACCAACTCCACATATACGTGGTTGCTTCCCACCTCGTACCTCGCGGCGTCTCAGCAGGTAGCCCGAGCAAACGTCAACTGCCACTCGCCCCGCGAATGCGGAAAACAACAAGGCAAGCAAAGATAAGAAATATTGAATTATCGATAATGGACATCCAAGAGACTGGTGCGCCAGTAACGAGCGCCATGGCTCAATCCCACGATGTCCCACAACAAATTCTTCATTTCTTCAGCCAAAAATTACAGAGAAAAAATGTATTGCGTCAGTTATCCAACGACCATCGTTCTTTCCACTTCCGTCAGTGAAGAGCTCAGTTTTCGGCGTTTACCATAAAACATGGATAACAAATATCTATAGCATTATGTTCGCTCGTTAACTCAGCATTCTCTGCTTCCTCAGAGGAATTCCGCAAACATGCCCATGAAATTAGCAGCTGCTTTGAATGTAAACACGAAGTGCTATATATCTCATATGACGCGAAGGCCTCGCGCGGACGTTCAGACCTCGTGTGCGCCGACACGTGCGCGCAGCCGGCTCGGTTACAGCAGAGAGCGACCCACGGCTCGGTGCGACGCCTCCGCCGGCTGCTTCTTTCAGTGGTGGGCGCCGCAGCGCACCGCCACCTTGACACGCGTATGCAAATCCTGAACTTCAGACGGCCGCCTGCGCGTGACTCACGGAGTGGCAATGAATCTCGCCGCAGGTGGAGCGGAGGAGCGCTAGCCAGCCAGCTCTTGCGACACCGGGGGGTCGCCGAGTCCCTCCGGTGTGCGACACACCAGCAGCGGCGACACGCGGCGCCGCCGCCCTGTCCTAAGGCACCACCCGCACCACAGCCGCCACGTGTCTATTGTAATAATAAAAAAAGTCCGAGCTTAAATGACAGCCGAATCCTGACAGCTGTATATCACTCTGCCAGATTAACACACTTACGAAGGCTCACGGAATCTACATCTACATCTACATACATACTCCGCAATCCACCATACGGTGCGTGGCGGACGGTACCTCGTACCACAACTAGCAT
Organism: Schistocerca americana; assembly: GCF_021461395.2. Lineage (NCBI taxonomy): Eukaryota > Metazoa > Arthropoda > Insecta > Orthoptera > Acrididae > Schistocerca > Schistocerca americana. The sequence goes on along the minus strand of NC_060125.1, from coordinate 267,235,381 downwards.
CTTCTCTTCCTGTTCCACTCCCAAATGGAACGAGGGAAAAATGACTGCCTATATGCCTCTGTACGAGCCCTAATCCCTCTTATTTTTGTGATCTTTCCGCGAAATATATGTTGGCGGCAGTAAAATTGCACTGCAGTGTGCCTCAAATGCTGTGTCTCTAAATTTCCTCAGTAGCGATTCACGCCTCCTTTCCTCCAGAGACTCCCACCCGAGTTCCTGATGCATTTCCGTAACACTCGCGTGGCGATCAAACCTACCAGTAACAAATCTAGCAGCCCGCCTTCTATGTCCTCCCTCAATCCGAAATCGAGCAGTACTCAGGAATAGGTCGTATTAGTGTTTTATAAGCGGCCTCCTTTACAGATGAACCACATCTTCCCAGAATTCTATCAATGAACCGAAGGCGACTCTCCGCCTTCCCCAGAACTGCCATTACATGCTTGTCCCACTTCATATCGCTCTGCAATGTTACGCTCAAATATTTAATCGTCGTGACTGTGTCAAGCGCTACACTACTAATGGAGTATTCAAACATTACGGGATTCTTTTTCCTATTCATCTGCATTAATTTACACTTATCTATGTTTAGAGTTAGCTGCCATTCTTTACACCAATCACAAATCCTTTCCAAGTCGTCTTGTACCCTCGTACAGTCACTGAACGACGACACCTTCCCGTACACCACAACATCATCAGCAAACAGCCGCACATTGCTATCCGCCCTATCCAAAAGATCATTTATGTAGACAGAAAACAACAGCGGACCTACCACACTTCACTGGGGCACTCCAGATGATACCTTCACCTCCGATGTACACTCACCATCGAGGACAACGTACTGGGTTCTACTGCTTAAGAAGTTTTCGAGCCACTCACATATTTGGGAACCAATCCCATATGCTCGTACCTTAGTTAGGAGTTTGCAGTGGGGCACCGAGTCAAACGCTTTCCAGAAGTTAAGGAATATGGCATCCATCTGATACCCTTCATCCATGGTTCCCAAGATATCACGTGAAAAAGGGCGAGTAGCGTTTCGCAGGAGCGATGCTTTCTAAAGCCGCGCTGATGCATAAACAGCAACTTCTATGTCTCAAGGAATTTCATTATATTCGAACTGAGAATATGTTCGAGAATCCTGCAACAAACCGATGTTAAGGATATTGGTCTGTGCGGCAGATTGCAGTCGCATCTTCATAGACTCAGTAAGTACCAACTTGGCTCTAGATGCTGTGAACAACAAGAAAGATGTGAGACATACCCAATTGTAATATTAATTTACGACTGAATTCGACAGTTTATCCTGGAGTTCGTTGCTTGCGAGTATGCGAGAACTGCAGCTTTTCCAATGACTATACTACATCTATATAAATTACTCTGGGGGTAATGTTGTGGAATGGTCAGATGGCACAAAAGAAGTGATCAAAAGAGCTAGTAAGATGCTTACTTGGGCCAATTTTTAGGCCAAATATTTTGGGATTTGATAATGGGTCTTCTCTTGTGGTACCTGGAAGAGAGTAACCACGTCGATGGTGTGGTAGCTAATGCCGACGATGTCTCGGCTGTCGTGGCGGAACCTCAGCGGCTGCAGGGAATGACACCAGGGTTTGTCTTCCTAATCCGTAAATGATGCCTAGACTGTGAGGTGGCTTCCAACCCCGCTCACTAAACAGATGCAGCAACTGCACGATGGGATTACCGCAGGTTGGTGTTGGAAGCAGCGCAGCTACAGATGTGGATCGATGGAAATTTGAAATGTAAATTGCATATCACGATCTGGTAATCGCTCTGTGCTGTGTAATTGATTAAAATTCTCGGAATTCCTCTCCGAAAGACTGAAGTTCAGGTTGTCCAACAAGTGGCGGTTCGGTGCTACGTCGAAATGTTGCGTCTCTTCTACTAAAGTATAAGAAATGATAATGTTAACACATTAGTAGTTAGCATAAATATGTCGACTGTAATGGCAAGAAAGTAATCGAATACATCTTGTTTGTGAATTAGCATAATGTGTTACAAGTTACACAAATCTACGAAGCACGACGCTCTCATGATGAGAGTGAGCGTCCTATATTTTCACTTGAAAACATAGCGTTGCACCCTGCACACTCGGGCGTTGTGCCTCTTTTGTGACAGACGGCAGTCTCTGAACCTCATAAGGTGGAGAGGGTCTCCGTTAGGGACATGGGCACTTTTCACGAAAGTCTGGTAGAGACCTGCTCCATAGCTTTTGGAACCATAACTGGCATGTGGATCACGCAGCTGCCCTACAGTTTCAGGAGTATAACCGAGCACAGCGTTTCTGCCTTTTTGTGCGAACATGAAAGAGCAAGACACTGTGGCACCTTCTGATGAGTGTAGGAAAGTCAGTTTTGTTCGCGTCCAAAATTTGGTTCAGCTACCAGAATTGCATCACTCTAGAGGGTGTTCTTAGTACATAAGACTTATCAATCGTAGAGACAGTGCTTCAGCCCAGTACCAGCTTTGTGTTTAAACATGTCCATCTTGTACGTAAAAGGAAGTTACATGTGCTTTAGCCAGCTTCTTCTTGAATTTAAGCTATTTCTCAGCCTTCATATCGACAACAGTATAGAATTTTATTGGGAAGGAGCAAGTAAGTTGACAATCTGTTGCCGGATATCGCCTGGAGAGGCACTTAAGAGGCACGTAAGTCTGCAAAACAATAAACTGGTAGCCAAGATCGCAGTAATTCTTTTTATTCCATGATTACCGGTTTCGGCGAAACTAGAGCCGCCATCATCGCATTTAGGTCAATTTGATTGGCTATTCAGATTACTTCACTCCACTGTCAAGTTGCTGTTGATTTCATGAAACTTACAGAGCAAATTGTCTCCTCCTGTTATACACACACTTGAGTTGAATTTCAAGATCCTGCAAGTATTCCTGGTTAGGTAGTCCATTAAAAATAAATATAACCTTTTGTGTAATCACCTGGTTAACTTCATTGGGTCGGCACGGGGGTTGTTCACAGCGGCCAAGCACAAGCATAATTTACTTATTAATTTGTGAACGCAAAGATCGTTGCACTTGCTCATCTTGTATTACTACCATTTTGTTTTATTAAGTAGGGAGGATTGAGGCTGTTTTACCTATAAGTATCAGTTTGTGCTGGACTGCCTGTAATTTACAATTTAACCACCAGACTAGCAAATTTCAGTGAGCCCTATAATAAACACAATGTATACTTCAACGAAATTACAACCGTTCCATGTCGGATAAATGTTTATAATGAGCTAAATATTTTCGCCCCCTTACATCCTATAATTTTATACCACCTATCGAATTCTTTCCAAGACGTTAAAATCGATTTATTGAAGCAATAATCAGATGATCCAAAGTTGAAATAAAGGAGTCAACACTCATTAACTGCGCCGTGCGACCGCTCAGATAATTCCTCCATGTGAGAGCATCTCAGCGATACATTCAAGATATTCCTAACAGCACGGGACTCGGGATTCTCTGTTTGGTGACAACGTTAGGCAACGGCATGCACTTTTCTTAAATCCGACCGTAGTGTCTCAGGAAAAACTTCACTTGTACTGTTATTAATTTATGCAGCATCTGCGCAGGTATCCTTCCCAACAAGTATTCACAGAATTTTCCTCAACGACACGAATCTTTTCTGCCCATTAGCTTACTAAGTTATGATAGAAGCTGGTTTTACCGGATGAATACTTCGAATATGAGTTATTAACGGTAGAGGGTGATGAATCAAATACATAAGCCGATGACGAGAAACAAACAGAACAGATCAAGTCATCAAATTTTTAATTATTTTAGAGGTACTATTTTAGAGGTACATTCAGTTCACAAAAGACGAGAGTGGAGTTTTGGACTCTCGTGGAAAGCAGACGAGAAGTTTTTGGGCCCGGAATTATAGTTTATCGATATTTCCAAATTTTATTAGACAGACTTGGCCTTTTTAACGAAGGTATGCCAGATTTGACATCGGCAGCCTTATAGCTAATCGGAAGCTGCGACTCTCAAAGTCTAGGGCACAGGTTATTATATTAAACTGTTGTTTATCGTTCGCTGGAACGACTAAATGCTTTAAATAAACGCCAATAGTAACTTTGTATAAGCACTTGTCTTCGCTGAGGTCACTGTTACTAAACAGTGCACTGACTGCTGATAGAAAAGCAGACCGTTCGGTTCTTTGTGTTGGAAGAAATTTTCGTCACAAATATTTTCGTGAAAAATAGTTTCATCATCAGTGTTTAGGCAGCAGTTATTCAATGGAGTTATTCAATGGACTGAAACCCAGTGCCATGTTTTAATTTCAGCCCTCTCCGCATCGTTTTATCGAGTGTGGGCATATGGCATTCTTTATTTCGTGTTGATTAGTCCTCGGAGCTGAACATTAACCGTGGGAGATCCACTCTGTCATCGCTGAGGGTTAGGCTGTAACCCAGCATCATCATTCATCCTTTGCAGTGATTTAATTTTGATAGCCATTCAGAAAAACCAAAATTAAATTTATCAGCCTTTTATCGCAGTCATCCAATAGATCCAAATGCACTCTCTAGTCCAGGGCTTCCCAACCTTTTCAGCTGGCGGACCTCTTCGCCAGTCGAAAATCCATGGCGGACCCCTAGTCAGTCAAGAGCACAATAACTTTAAATTTCAGAGCGAAACCCATGGGAACTGAAAGCTTCTTAATGCAAGTGCCATGTTCCCAATGACCCCCTCCCCCCCGCCCCGCACCCCCGACGTATTAATAACCTTTGGTTTAGAGATGAATGAAAACAACTTGAAATTAACGATCCAATTTGAATTCCCACTGTATCCAGACACTTACTAGTGGATTTACTCACTTTGTTCAAAAAACTATAGCCTGATTAAAATTACTTGGTTATTGAAATTTCACACGATGGAGCTGTCTTCCTCCAAGAGCAATCAACGTCACGCCAAAACTGTGTGTGTGTGTGTTTATGTGTGTGTGGTTTTTCGTGAAATCCGATGAAAAATGTTCAAATGTATGTGAAGTCTTCCTTTGGTCGTCCTTCCTCCTCATTCATTTCAACTGGAAACTTCCCAGGTTGTGAAGGCGACGAAGAAACTGTACCCTTCTTCAATGATCCTGACTTCAGCCACCGATCGATGTTAGAAGTATTAAACTGGTCAAAAATCGACTTATGAAATAGGTAGTGCACTGACAGAGCAAGTTTAACATTTAATGATGCCTGAGACCGCATACGTCCAGCGAGCGCTGTGATTAGTCGACAAAGCTCGCTCTGCGCATGCGTGAAAGGTGTCAGCGCATCTAGCGCCGTGAGGCGAGGCAAAAACGACCCCCGTTGTGTTGCGAAACAGTCGATCAGAGAAGCCGCATTCTCCAGCACTAAACTGTGTATGCGTTCTCACATAGGAACCGCAAAGGCTGCTTGGGAATACGATCTGATGTAAAATACACATGTTTTTCACACGAAAAAAAAAATAGTGACGAATTTGATTTTCACATTTTTATTCAATAATTTTACTCAATATTTTAGACGATTTGGTGAAAGGTGGCCGCGGACCCCCTAGAAAGAGCCGGCGGACCCCTAAGGGGTCCGCGGACCAACGGTTGGGAAGCCCTGCTCTAGTCGAAAGATAAAAAAATAAGATAGGCTCCAACTTTATTTTTATTGCATATAACACAATTTCTGAAGAAGAGAAATTTGTTAACATCGAGTATAGATTTAAGTGTCAGGAAGTCATTTCTGAAAGTATTTAATGGAGTGTAGCCACGTATGGAAGTGAAACATGGACGGTTAATAGTTTGGACAAGAAGAGAATAGAAGCTTCCGAAATGTGGTGCTACAGAAGAATGCTGAAGATTAGATGGGTAGATCACATAAGTAATGAGGAAGTATTGAATAGGATTGGGAGGAAGAGAAGTTTGTGGCACAACTTGACGAGAAGAAGGGATCGGTTGGTAGGACATGTTCTGAGGCATCAAGGGGTCACCAATTTAGTATTAGAGGGCAGCGTGGAGGGTAGAAATCGTAGGGGGAGACCAAGAGATGAATACTCAAAGCAGATTCAGAAGGATGTAGGTTGCAGTAGGTACTGGGAGATGAAGAAGCTTGCACAGGACAGAGTAGCATGGAGAGCTGCATCAAACCAGTCTCGGGACTGAAGACCACAACAACAACAACATAACACAATTACTCGTGAAAATGCATACCAACCATCGTTTGGGCATATGACTTTCTAAATATTATATCAGATGCTGATATTTCGATTCCTTTTCAGGCAACCTTCGTCCAGGTTCGGCCAACTCAAGCATTTTCATTAATTCGTGACAACAGAGATCGTTTCTTAGGTTGTCCGATATTGAGAGTTAATGCCTGTCCCGTTACTCCTTAATTCCTCATCTCTTGTCTCAACATTGTCTGTATCTTAGTTTGGTCGCTAAAACTTGAATAATTACCGTTAAAATACAGCGTACAAAAACTCTAAGAAGACGAATATTTAGCTGTAAGATAATTCGTAATTATTGTTCCTTGTTTAAATAGTAATTCATAGGCGTTTTCCCCTTTTAAAATCTAAAACTTTTATTAATAACAGCTAACATTTACTTTATAAGTGTTAAGGAAAAAGGGGAACACGCCGCAGAATACAAAGATTTACAGAATTGGATATAATGTGGATTTATAATATGACGACATCAAAATGTGGTGTGTATGCCATTTTGTCTCCTAAAAATCTTTTTATCATCTGTCACGATTTCATCTATTTGATTTTAGTCTACTGAGTATCTCCCTGAGTATCTTATCGAAAACTTTTTTTGATTAATCTGTATTTGCGTTATTAAACTGCAAATTCGCACGAATGTGCACTCTCGAACAGCACGCGGAAAAAATTGAACCTCTAAATCTTTTCTTGCGGGGTCTGATTTCTCTTATTTCATCAGGAGGGGCATATCTAGGTGGGGTTCAACAAGGTGTTTTGGCATTGGAGTAGGGCTGGGGGGGGGGGGGGCAATTTGGTGATTGTTGTGGTGTCACCGCCAGACACCGCACTTGCTAGGTGGTAGCCTTTAAATCGGCCGCGGTCCGTTAGTATACGTCGGACCCGCGTGTCGCTACTATCAGTGATTGCAGACCGAGCGCCGCCACACGGTAGGTCTAGAGGGACTTCTTAGCACTCGCCCAGTTGTACAACTGACTTTGCTAGCGACGGTTCACTGACAAAATACTCTCTCATTTGCGGAGACGATAGTTAGCATAGCCTTCAGCTACGTCATTTGCTACGACCTAGCAAAACGCCATTATCTGTTACCATTGATATTGTGAATCATGTACAGGCAAAACCGACGTTCTTCACTAACGGATTAAAGTTAAGTATTCCACCAGCTACGTCCGTTTTTCTAAATTCTAATTTCCTTGTCCTGTTCCAGACCTCACGCTAGCCTGCGTGAGCTGAAACGCGTGCCTTTCGTCCTCCTTTAGTAACCCGGTGTTGGCTCTCCTGCCAACCCACAACAATTGTAATTTTACTTTTCGCCGCACCGAAATATGACATTGTTTCAGTAATTGCTAGCGCATATTGCTCTTCATATTCGTCATACACTGTCTCTTCTATATCGTGAGAATACGAAACGAGATGCTCTTCTTTCAAATTTTTCGATTTTTTCTGTCTACCCTACCCCCCGGTGGTAGTTCAGAAGAGGACGGACAAGTGCAGCGTAAACAGACTCTTTAGCAGATCAAAGTGTTCTCCGAATAAAACACAATTTCTGATTCATCTTCCCACATCATTTCCTGTGACGGTTCCAATTTCACTTGTGCACAATGGTAAGACCTAGGTACTATGTTAAATCAAGGACTTTTCAAGTTTGTGTGGCGTATCACATAAACAGAATTTAAAGGCTTTTATTTACTATTCATTTCTAATTTTAATTCGGACCACAAATTATTTGTCTGAGGTAAACGAAAATCTGATCTCTGCGTTCACATTTTTCGTCACGAATTGTACTGAAATGAGTTGTCAACACGTTTTGCCTTTCTTTTCTTTTTCTTTTTGCATGGCCATCATTATTTCTCTCGTGCTTTAATATTTTCCAATGCAGTTCAATCATAATCTGCAAATCCAACTTACGAAGCTCGTTCCTGAGGGTAACGTCCCATTAATTCCGTTTTCTGTGGACGCATATGAATAACGACAAACTCTTCACTGGATGTCTGCCGAAATAACTGCAGTACTTCCCTGCGGCAGGGAATGAAGCGCGTGGCCTGCGCGAGCGCACCACTCCTCCCTTCAGTCTGAAAGAATTCATCTGCCGCCGCTGCCGACAGCCCGGAAGAACCATTTCTTATGTGGGAGGTTCGCGCTGGAGCCGTATAATAGCAGCGCCGTGTGAATATGCATTGACTCGGCAACATCTCGCTATTGTATTGCGAGGGTCACATTTATCTCGCGTGTCAGAACTGTGTAGAGCATTTCTCTCCCGTGGAAAAAAGCTTCACATGCGGACCGTAGCGTAGGTAGCAGTAAAACAGATGTAAATCACTCGGACTTAAAGGGCTGCTATAAGATCTACGCAAAAGCGTTATTCCGAAGACAATGTTTGTATTAGCACTAAAAGAGAGGACCTGTTTTATGTATGCATGCAAGTCCAAAAAACGTACGCTGCCCACGGGGCAATGCATTTAAATGTGCAGTTAGTGCGAGAAACGATTTGCTATGTGCTAAGGGCCTTGCTGGATTAACGTACAAATGTTCCTTTATTCTGTGAAATATTAGTCCCTTAAAATGTTTCCCACATAAAGAACGCATTTTATCTCTGTCAGAGTTTTTCCAGCTTCTGAGTTTCACGAATTTAATTTTTTAAATGTTCATTTCATTCTCCACTTGTGGGAGACAGTCTTTGCCCGCCAGGATATTGCCCTTCAGCCTAGTTCAGGTGTTGGTATGGGTATGAACTGTGCGTTTATTGAGCGCAGTTGTGGAAAAGTCATAAAATGCTTACTTACGTATTTATGCAACACAATGGCTTTTCCGCAAATATAATATTAATGTAATGAATAATGTGTCTCTGGCTGTTCTACCCAGAAACTTTCTTAAGCGATGAGAAAATACGAACAATGAATAAAAATTATCAGCGAGAGGAATTTTGGGCTTATATGCTGCCCCAGCAATCAGCGTGGTTACGTAGTCGTATGTTGTGCGGGCACGGGATCGTTGATACAGTATGGCTCGGATGTGTGAGGATTTGCGACTAGGAAGCAATGAAAAACACAGGAAAGAAAGGAAACAAGGGCCACTAGTAAAGTAAGGCATATCTAAAGTCAAATGACAGAAATAAAACGATTACAGTAAAAGTAAACTTTGTTACAATAATGTATGTATACGAAATAAAATATTGCTTGAGTTGCTCCACTTACGAGTGAACTGTGTTTCCTTTAAACTTTAGATTACGATTGGACCGATAAATACACCCGCAAACAATGCAGCCTGGCATTTTTGATGAAAAACTACGTCTCCACATAATCAAAACACATAACACTGTAGAAACTGGACACACGTACGTCAGAGTGACGTCACGAGGAAATGCCTTGTACCATGGAGGTATGAATGCAATGAACCTAATGTTCTAGGCTACGTAAGATGGCGGACACCGGCTTCATGTTTGTGACGTAATGACACCTTCCTTCTTTATTTTTACTTCTGTGCCTAAAAGTTATATAAGGGCCTCTTTCGTTTCGTCAGTAATTTTCATTGACGTAGTTGCTCACACACGTCTGCAGTGAAATATTCTGTGTTTACCGTTAGTATGATGTAAGATATTTGACCAACTCACTTGAATATATTAAAATATATACTGAGGTAGGTACTGTTACAATGCTGGTAAGCATTATATTTTAGCCTTCTAAACCACCTGTTTATGAATTGCCTATGCTATGTAATTTCGTATTCAGACAACGTTTAGCGTAATGGCGTCCAGCCAGCCGTCTTGGAGACTCCTCTCGTGGGGAAAAGTCATCAAATGAATTTACCACCTTATAAGACAACAGGATTGACAGTAAGAGAAAAATATTTCGTAAAATAAGTATGCTATGGCATTAGTGTTTTAAGAACTTGCTGAAAAGGTTTGTTCCCTTATTACGTATGTCTGTTGAGATGCTATTAAATTATTTTGAAAAATCACTACAACAATCATGAAAATCTCAGACTATGCAACAGAGATCAGTTGCTGTACGAATAGAAGTGTTTGCTATAGCAGACAAAATTATTAAGACACTTGAAGGAATTCCTACAGAAACATTGATGCTACTAAAAACAAGAAGATCCTTTGGAACTTTAGATCAGCATTCAGCCAAGATGGGCAAGCAGTTACCCATATTTTTGTTAAGCAAGGAATATGTTATGGCACGTTAGTAATTGACTCACGCCACTTAACACGGAAGAAAGATGACAGCATTCTGTGACACAGTTTAGACAGAGACATCGAAACATAAGCATTAGAAAATCGGATGTTACTTAAATGGCCAGAGCACAGAGCTACCATAAACCTAATAAGGAAAGGTTTTTCAACGTTATCCAAGCAGAGTGACAAAAGAACTTACATCCTAATCGCGGAATCTACAATCTTGATCAAACTTGTCTCACAACAGTTCAATCGAAAAACTTAAAACAGTTTCACTCGTAAGGGCAGACGGCGAAAATGGAGTTGTGGCCAAAGGAAAAGTGATTGGCAATATCAGTATTGTACGTCCGTTCGTCACTGGTGTATACGATATGGCAACACAACCGGCATTATTTGCAGTGCCTCCAAGAGACAACGCGCCTTTACCAAAATAAAAATAAGACCAAAAACAACTTGAGAAGAAAACTTAAAGAAAGACTCAGGTAAAGGTAAATGAAGAGCCCATACAAAACTGAACTGTCAGAAAATAAGTTGAAGAAAGGTAAAGAGATAGGCAAGAGAAGAAGGAAGACAATAGGAACGGAAGAGGAGACTAGTAAGAATTTGTATTTTCAAAGTGCTCTAATTGGAAGCAGTGAGCTCATGAAGATTGTGCTCCTTGTGCTGAGTGTGACGGCAAGTTTATGTGTCAGTACTGTATTAATTCTTGACTTTTGACCCTAATTTGATTTTAAACATGTGAGGTGTGTTTCTGTGTAACTTGAAAGTGAAAATCTATTAGTATTCTCCATAATTTGGAAAATCCGTAGCCATACTAAAAATATTATTGCGAAAGTAATTATGTCTGTTATGTTTTCACGACCAAGCCACGGAACCAGTTTCGATCAAAGTCGATATAGAAATAGCTCGAACCCTAAGGATGAACGTATGCTACTTTAGAAACTTGCATTATTTTTTCGAGAATTATTAATATTTTTGAATGTGACCTATTTTTAAATGCGGCATACGTGGTGTGCAGATGATGCTAGCGCAGAAGTCGTCGACTCTCAATGTTTATAGAATGGCAGCTGAGTAACCAGAGTTGCCGGGGTATGTATTTATTCCAGTCTTCTATTAGTCCTTTTTCTCCTCCCCCTCTGTCAGCCCACCTCATCCCCTTTCCTTTCTCTATCCCATCTCCGCCTGCCACTCTCTCTATATCGACCTCTTCCCTTTATCTGTCCATTTCGTCTTCCCTCCTCGCTCTCTCACTTTGACCATCCTCACACTATCTCTGTCCAATTGTTCCTTCCCTCTCTCTGTCTGTCCATATCCTCCTCATCCATTCTCTTTCCAGGTCATCTCTCCGAGACCAATAGTTCCCCATTCGGATCTCCGGGCGGGGACTACACAAGGGGACGTCGTTATCAGGAGAAAGAAAACTGGCGTTCTACGGATCGGAGCGTGGAATGACAGATCCCTTAATCGGGCAGGTAGGTTAGAAAACTTAAAAATGGAAATGGATAGGTTAAAGTTACATATAGTAGGAATCAGTGAAGTTCGGTGGCAGGAGGAACAATACTTTTGGTCAGGTGAATACAGGGTTATAAATACAAACTAAAATAGGGGTAATGCAGGAGTAGGTTTAATAATGAGTGCAGGTAAGCTACTACAAACAGCATAGTGAACGCATTATTGTGGCCAAGATAGACACGAAGCCCAAACCTACTACAGTAGTACAAGTTTATATGCCAACTAGCTCTGCAGATGATGAAGAAATTGATGAAATGTATGATGAGATAAAAGAAATTATTCAGGTAGTGAAGGGAGGCGAAAATTTAATAGTCATGGGTAACTGGAGTTCGACAGTAGGAAAAGGAAGAGAAGGACACGTAGTAGGTGAATATGGATTGGGGCTAAGAAATGAAAGAGGAAGCCGCCTGGTAGAATTTTGCACAGAGCATAACTTAATCATAGCCAACACTTGGTTCAAGAATCATGAAAGAAAGTTGTATACATGGAAGAACCCTGGAGATACTAAAAAGTTTCAGATAGATTATATAATGGTAAGACAAAGATTTAGGAACCAGATTTTAAATTGTAAGACATTTCCAGGGGCAGATGTGGACTCTGACCACAATCTATTGGTTATGAACTGTAGATTAAAACTGAAGAAGCTGCAATAAGGTGGGAATTTGAGGAGATGGGACCTGAATAAACTGAAAGAACCAGACGTTGTACAGAGTGTCAGGGAGAGCAAAGGGAACAATTGACAGGAATGGGGGAAAGAAATAGAGTAGAAGAAGAATGGGTAGCTTTGAGGGATGAAATAGTGAAGGTAGCAGAGGATCAAGCAGGTAAAAAGACGAGGGCTACTAGAATTCCTTGGGTAACAGAAGAAATATTGAATTTAATTGATGAAAGGAGAAAATATAAAAATGCAGTAAATGAATCAGGCAAAAAGGAATACAAACGTCTCAAAAATGATATCGACAGGAAGTGCAAAATGGCTAAGCAGGGTTGGCTAGAGGACAAATGTAAGGATGTAGAGGATTATCTCACTAGGGGTAAGATAGATACTGCTCACAGGAAAATTGAAGAGACCTTTGGAGAAAAGAGAACCACTTGTATGAAAATCAAGAGTTCAGATGGTAGCCCATTTCTAAGCAAACATGGGAAAGCAGAAAGGTGGAAGGGGTATATAGATGGTCTGTACAATGGCGATGTAGTGAAACGTCCCCTTAGAAAATTAATGAATTACTGTGCTGACAAACCTCTAACATTGTTTGATTTTCAAACAGCTGAGCACAACTGAACATACTCAGACATTCCTCTCTTTACTTATTCTGATCAACAGTAAGCTGACACACAATATTTTTAGCGCAACGCAATCCGAATTTCAAAAATCCCTACAAAAGAATGGCTCTGACTGACCTTTCATGAATCACTTACCTCACATAAATCTTCGTTACTCGAACTACTGCAATACAGCAAGCGCCGATACTGCCAGCTAAGTAGAAGGGTCTATTTACTGAAGTCACTAACTACTGATAGGCATACTTAGCAAATGAAAGATTTTGATAGAGAACAAACAATGTATTTACCTTAATAGTGTTGAAAAGTCATTCAAAAATGGCTCTGAGCACTATGGGACTCAACTGCTGAGGTCATAAGTCCACTAGAACTTAGAACTACTTAAACCTAACTAACCTAAGGACATCACACACATCCATGCCCGAGGCAGGATTCGAACCTGCGACCGTAGCGGTCGCGCGGTTCCAGACTGTAGCGCCAGAACCGCTCGGCCACCAGCGGCCGGCGAAAAGTCATTATATATGTATATTAGTTCATGACATTCAGTCTTAACAATTTACTCTCTGATGGACACACGTCCATATCATCCGCTCTCAAAACTCCGCCATCTCACTCTCCACATCCACCACGGCTGGCGGCTCACCTCCAACTGCGCAACGCTACGGGCTGTTCACATCCAACTGCCCAGCACTACAATAGCGACTATTCCAACAATGCCAACCGGCCACAGACTGCACACAGCACAGCCAATGATTTTCATATAGAGCGCTATGTGGCATTACCAGCATAAAGACCTAAACAGCCTACTTACATTAGTTGAGGGCAATATTATTGAAATGGAAGAGAACGTAGATGAAGATGAAATGGGAGATATGATACTGCGTGAAGAGTTTGACAGAGCACTGAAAGACCTGAGTCGAAAAAGTCCCCGGGAGTAGACAACATTCCATTAGAACTACTGACAGCCTTTGGAGAGCCAGTCGTGACAAAACTCTACCATCTGGTGAACAAGATGTATGAGACAGGCGAAATACCCTCAGACTTGAAGAAGAATATAATAATTCCAGTCCCAAAGAAAGCAGGTTCAAATGGTTCAAATGGCTCTGAGCACTATGGGACTTAACATCTGAGGTCATCAGTCCGCTAAGAAAGCAGGTGTTGACAGATGTAAAAATTACCGAACTATTAGTTTAATAAGTCACAGCTGCAAAATACTAACGCAAATTCTTTACAGACGAATGGAAAAACTGGTAGAAGCCGACCTCGGGGAAGATTAGTTTGTATTCCGTTGAAATACTAACCGTACGACTTATCTTAGAAGAGAGATGAAGGAAAGGCAAACCTACGTTTCTAGCATTTGTAGACTTAGAGAAAGCTTTTGACAATGTTAACTGGAATACTCTCTTTCCAATTCTAAAGGTGGAAGGCGTAAAATGCAGGGAGCGAAAGGCTATTTACAATTTGTACAGAAAGCAGATGGCAGTTAAAAAGTTGAGGGACATGAAAGGGAAACAGTGGTTGGGAAGGGAGTGAGACACGGTTGTAGCCTCTCCCCGATGTTATTCAATCTGTATATGGAGCAAGCAGTAAAGGAAGCATAAGAAAAGTTCGGAGTATGTATTAAAATCCATGGAGAAGAAATAAAAACTATGAGGTTTGACGATGACATCGTAATTCTGTCAAAGATAGCAAAGGACTTGGAAGAGCAGTTGAACGGAATGGACAGTGTCTTGAAAGGAGGATATAAGATGAACATCAACAAAAGCAAAACGAGGATAACGGAATGTAGTCGAATTAAGTCGCGTGATGCTCAGGGAATTAGATTAGGAAGTGAGACACTTAAAGTAGTAAAGGAGTTTTGCTATTTGGGGAGCAAAATAAGTGATGATGGTCGAAGTAGTAGGGATATAAAATGTTGACTGGCAATGGCGAGGAAAGCGTTTCTGAAGACGAAAAATTTGTTAACATCGAGTATAGTTTTAAAGGAAGTCGTTTCTGAGAGTATTCGTATGGAGTCTACACTCCGCTACGCTTCCATGTATGGAAGTGAAACATGGACGATAAATAGTTTGGACAAGAAGAGAATAGAAGCTTTCGAAATGTGGTGCTACAGAAGAATGCTGAAGATTAGATGGGTAGATCACATAACTAATGAGGAAGTATTGAATAAAATTGGGTAGAAGAGGGGTTTGTGGCAGAATTTGACTAGAAGAAGGGATCGGTTGGTAGGACATGTTCTGAGGCATCAAGGGATCACCAATTTATTACTGGAGGGCAGCGTGGAGGGTAAAAATCGTAGAGGGAGACCAAGAGATGAATACACTAAGCTGATTCAGAAGGATTTAGGTTGCAGTAGATACTGGGAGATGAAGAAGCTGTCACAGGATAGAGTAGCATGGAGAGCTGCATCAAACCAGTCTCAGGACTACAGACCAGAACAACAACAACAACAACAACAGTAATATGTCTACCAAGTTTTGTTGAAATCGGTCCAAAGGTTAAAGAAAAGGTTGTTACCTTCGCGTTTGCCGACTTACATATCACATAAATTTCACCCATATTTATACACATACTTCACAGGTACATTTAGAAGTATCCGTGGCTACTAACTGTGAAATTTGTTGCGAACAGAATGAGTGGTATATGTATATAATATAGAGGGTCTATACAAGGGCGATGTAGTTGAGGGCAATATTATTGAAATGCAAGAGAACGTAGATGAAGATGAAATGCGAGAGATGATACTGCGTGAAGAGTTTGACAGAGCACTAAAAGACCGAAGTCGAAACAAGAACCCGGGAGTGGAAACATTCCATTAGAACTACTGATACCCTTTGGAGAGCCAATCCTGACAAATCTCTTCCATCTGGTAAACGAGATGTGTGAGACAGGTGAAATACCCTCATACTTCAAGAAGAATATAATATTTCCCGTCCCAACGAAAGCAGGTGTTGACACATGTGAAAACTACTGAACTATCAGTTTAATAAGTCACAGCTGCAAAATACTAACGCGAATTTTTTACAGACGAATGGAAAAACTGGTAGAAGCCGACCTCGGAGAAGATCAGTTTGGATTCCGTAGAAATATTGGATCACGTGAGGCAATACTGACCGTACGACTTATCTTAGAAGAAAGATTAAGGAAAGGCAAACCTACGATTGTAGCATTTGTAGACTTAGAGAAAGCTTTTGACAGTGTTGACTGGAACACTCTCTTTCAAATTCTTAAGATGGCAGGGGTAAAATACAGGGAGCGAAAGGCTATTTACAATTTGTACAGAAACCAGAGTCGAGGAGCACGAAAGGGAAGCAGTGGTTGAGAAGGGAGTTGGACAGGGTTGTAGTATATCTCCGATGTTATTCAGTCTGCATGTATATTGAGCAAGCAATAAAGAAAACAAATGAAATATTTGGAGTAGGAATTGAGATCCATGGAGGAGAAATAAAAACTTTGAGGTTTGCCGATGACATTGTAATTCTATTACAGACAGCATTGGACGTGGAAGCAGTTGAACGGAATGGACAGTGTCATGAAAAGGAGAATATAAAATGAATATCAACAAAAGAAAACGAGAATAATGGAATGTAATCGAATTACATAAGGTGATGCTGAGGGAATTAGATTAGGAAATGAGACACTTGAAATGGTAGATGAGTTTTGCTATTTGGGGAGCAAAATAAGTGATGATGCTCGAAGTAGTAGGGATATAAAATGTTGACTGGCAATGGTAAGGAAAGCGTTTCTGAAGAAGAGAAAATTGTTGACAGCGAGTAGAGGTTTAAGTGCCAGGAACTCTTTTCGAGTATTTGTATGGAGTGTAGCCATGTATGGAAGTGAAACATGGACGATGAATAGTTCAGACAAGAAGAGAATAGAAGCTTTTGAAATGTGTTGCTGCAGAAGAATGCTGAAGATTAGATGGGTAGGTCACGTAACTAATGAGGAAGTACTGAATAGAATTGGGGAGAAGAGGAATTTGTGGCACAACTTGACTAGAAGAAGGGATCGGTTGGTAGGACACTTTTGAGGCATCAAGGCATCATCAATTTAGTATTGAAGTGAAGGGGAGGTAAAAATCGGACACAAAGCCATGAATACACTAAACAGATTCAGAAGGATGTAGGTTGCAGTAGGTACTGGGAGAGGAAGAAGCTTGCACAGGACAGAGTAGCATGGAGAGCTGCATCAAACCAGTCGCTGGACTGAATACCACAACAACAACAACAACAACAATAACAGAATGAGTAGTAAGGAAATAATATATTAAAACGTCTTGATTGATGCGTCAGTTTTTCAAGCATCTCTGTCTTTATCTCGTCACTTCTCTAGCACTGTGTGTCGTACAATGATATATTTTTGCATTTATGCTCAGTAGTATATAAGAGTACCGTGAGCAAAACGTGTTGCGAATAGACTTAGTAGTAAAGAATTAATAAATTAAAATGTCATGCCTGATTCTTTTTTGATGCATGGCCAACGAAAACACAGTAAGTGATAAACTTTTTCCTGTCTCAGGAATGTTTGAATTTAAGTTTGAAGTTTGTTGTAAGTCACTAAGTGCACTTATTCTCAAATACTGGACGAAAGATTTCGGCTATTTGCGGGTAATGATCTACGCTTCGATTGCACCCCCAGACTCTTTACGGGTAGGTGGTTCTTCTCCCCAAAGTTGTTCTTTTCCAACAGTAAGTAATGTGAGAACCAAGTTATGTTGAAATCGGTACAGTGCTTTAGGAAGAGATGTGGAATATACATACATACATACACTTTTGTAATATGTAGATTACTTGACAATGTGACTCCAATGTTCACTCCTGCATGCAGTTTCTGAAATTATAAAAGACTATTGCTGCACCACCACTAATATTGTGGAGATACAATAACAAAATGTGGAAATATCGAGAAGCATATTTAAAACTACTACGTCGTGACAGGGTTAAGAAGTGTATTGCCAATATTAGCTATTTTGCGATAAGTCTTGTAAACATTAATTCAGATTTCGGACATAGTTCTAAGAGACCGCGAGTCGCGAAGGCAGACCTCGGGGAAATCTCACATCTTCCATAATTTAAATGCAGAACCTCATTCGGCCTTAACAGCTTGAGAGACAATAGAACAATCACAAGCCCGTGGCATTCTACACGCTGAGCGTCATGCGTCGCTTATTGCTTCTGAGATGCTTGAAGACTCACAACAGCTTCATTTCAGATGCTGTACGACAAACAGACGGACACCGTGCTTTTACGTGTAGAACGTGAGAAATTATAGTGACGCAGCGCTTGATTATGATCCATAACTACGTCAGTATACACTCAGGTATTTGTAAAATACTAGCATACTTTAGAATGAGATTTTCACTCTGCAGCGGAGTGTGCGCTGACATGAAACTTCCTGGCAGATTAAAACTGTGTGCCGGACCGAGACTCGAACTCGGGACCTTTGTGTTTCGCGGGCAAGTTTCATGTCAGCGCACACTCCGCTGCAGAGTGAAAATCTCATTCTGGAAACATGCCACAGGCTGTGGCTAAGCCATGTCTCCGCAATATCCTTTCATTCAGGAGTGCTAGTTCTGCGAGTTTCGCGGGAGAGCTTCTGTTAAGTTTGGAAGGTAGGAGACGAGGTACTGGCAGAAGTAAGGCTGTGAGGAAGGGGCGTGAGTCGTGCTTGGGTAGCTCAGTTGGTAGAGCACTTGCCCGCGAAAGATCAAGGTCCCGAGTTCGAGTCTCGGTCCGGCACACAGTTTTCATCTGCCAGGAAATTTCATGTCAGCGCACACTCCGCTGCAGAGTGAAAATCTCATGGTGGAAACATCCCCCAGGCTGTGGCTAAGCCATGTCTCCGCAATATCCTTTCTTTCAGGAGTGCTAGTTCTTCAAGTTTCGCAGGAGAGCTTCTGTTAAGTTTGGATGGTAGGAGACGAGGTACTGGCAGAAGTAAGGCTGTGAGGACGGGGCGTGAGTCGTGCTTGGGTAGCTCAGTTGGTAGAGCACTTGCCCGCGAAAGGCAAAGGTCCCGAGTTCGAGTCTCGGTCCGGCACACAGTTTTAATCTGCCAGGAAGTTTCATGTCAGCGCACAATCCGCTGCAGAGTGAATATCTCAGTCTGGAAACATCCCCCAGGCTGTGGCTAAGCCATGTCTCCGCAATAAACTTTCTTTCAGGAGTGCTAGTTCTGCAAGTTCGCAGGAGAGCTTCTGTTAAGTTTGGAAGGTAGGAGACGAGGTACTGGCAGAAGTAAGGCTGTGAGGACGGGGCGTGAGTCGTGCTTGGGTAGCTCAGTTGGTAGAGCACTTGCCTGCGAAAGGCAAAGGTCCCGACTTCGAGTCTCGGTCCGGCACACAGTTTTAATCTGCCAGGAAGTTTCACTAGTATAGTTTTTCACCATCACTTATCATAACAAATTTACTGGCATGGGAGCGTGGCCGCAGGTAATAGCTAGTTATTAATATAGTCATATGTATTTTCCAGGAAGTTTGATATATTGTAGCCTGTGAATGTGTGTCTAATCACTTCACAACCTTTTCATCTTCTCAGTCTCCCAATTTATCCTCTTCTGTGTCTGTGGCCACGTTTATATACTTTCCGGGAAAATTTGCCATTTTGTAGGCCTTTGATTAAGTTCATTTTGTCACCACTAACTGAGGATTTGAATAGTAATGTATTTTCACAGAACATATTTTTATAGTTACAGAACATACAGGGTCTATACAGATATTTTTCATATGCTTGTCTATACGTGAAGTCACAGAAAAACAACCTTTTTATTGGGATGGCCATATTACCCACATTTTTGATACACTGGCGAGTTAGAGCCACTTCAAATTCACGATATATACCTACGGTGTTGTAGCCGGGTGCCAAATTTAAAAGCTGTAAACAAATTAGTTACATGGGTCTGTTACCACGACATGATGTACTATTTTAAACAATCTATATCCTTGCTGTTTGCCATTAATTACTGATTGTTGAAATTGATATTCGTGTTTGACAACAACCGCTAATAATCACAAGATGGCTCAAATGGCTCTGAGCACTATGGGACTTAACATCTGTGGTGATCAGTCCCCTAGAACTTAGAACTACTTAAACCTAATTAACCTAAGGAGATCTCACATATCCATGCCCGAGGCAGGATTCGAACCTGCAACCGTAGTGATCGCGCGGTTCTACACTGAAGCACCTAGAACCGCTCAGCCACAGCGGCCGGCCTAATAGTCACAATAGAGTATCTTGGTGAGATTTGTACGAACGTTATACGTTTCGAAATCATAAACATCGTAAAGAAAATATATACATACTTTAGTATCGCCCTAATTATGAAGCATTTAGGCTTTCCATATCAAAACATAACGAATTAGTACATATGTAAGGAAGGTGCCGAAAACTGATAAGACAAAAATATTGTTGTAGTGTTGATCAGGCGTTGCGAAGACATACAGAAGTTTTGGGTATCTGGTGGACATCACACGACTCTAATATTGGTCTAATTCTGGGTGCCATATTGTCAAATTTATACAGTTAATGCAACTTGAGAATGCATTTTTTCGTCCCATACTGAGCATTCGTGAGGTGGACGTAATTAACAAATTCTTCAGCGTCACATCCATTTATCAGAGTTAAATTATTTCCATATACAGCACTTCTTGCTGTTTTAGATACTAAGTTCCAATTTTTTCTTCAGTCGGATCTTCGCATTTCTTCTATTTCACCATTCACAGGAAAATGTTTACGTGACCTTCATTCTTCGTTGTGCTATAGTAATCTTATATTATCTTCTCTTTCAGCACCTTCCAGATTATGTGGACAGTTGCAGCAAACCAGTCTTCAAGTTGGAGACTACAAGTACAACATCAGTGACAGAATGTCAACGAAACTGAATCATCCATTTTAAAAAATCACCGTGTTGTCAAGAAGAGTTGTTTAGGTAGCATATCCTGCGGTTGGTTCTACTTTGCTTTCATTTCTTTCCCACCTTAAAAAAAAAAAAAAAAAAAAAAAAAAAACATAGTTACGTGTTAAAGTGAATACACTGAGCAACTGCCCCTACAACTTTCAGTTGAAAGGCTCAATAGGAGCAAATGAGTGGGCACATGGTTCCCGGCTTTGTCTTGTGATAAATTTGTAAACATCTCATTTCGAAGGTCACTGTTAGACAAATATTATGGCCCAACACTGTTTACCTCTTATGGCTAAATTCTTCCAGCTTTCTTGTTTTCTCCCAGTCCTCTGTTTTATCGCTCGAGCCGCTCTTACGCTCTATTCATGACAAACTTGCAGGCCTTTCGATCGCCGGGACGTCCTTCGTGGTTCGTGCTTACGCCGACGACGTCTGCGCACTGACGGAGACGTATCAACACTCAGCACCGCGGTAGACTGTCGTGCTTCCGGTGCTAAAATCAACGCCGATAAATGCACATTTGTCAACATTCGAGGATTCGACGCAGTTATTGTACCTGGGCGAAGCGTGTCGAAACCCACACCACTCTGGGGACGGTTATCGACAAATGCCCGCTAAAAATGAACGCAAAAAATTGGAAGCAGGTCACCAATAAAATGCAAGGTGCCATCTATGAAAACAACTGGCGGTCCGTTGACATCCTCCAACGCATACGACTCCTCAGTAGTTATATATTCAGTAAAGCGTACTATACGGCCCAAATATTTCCAGTCCCCAAGATGCAGGCCAAACACGTGATGATACTCTCTCATAGAATTACCTTGCAAGCGCATCTGTTCAAAGTGAAATACACCAAGCTGACGTCTTCCAGACAGGCCGGCGGACTCAACATGCCTGACATTAACCGAAAGTGTACTGCGTTATACATTAAACGAATCACTCACTTGTTGGACAAGGAACCTCTCAGCGTAACTAGTTGGCTCTTCCGGACCTTACAACCCACCGATATGCACCCACCCACTGATGCAGGTACAATGCATTACAAACTACGACATGTCAAGCCGTATTTTCGTGAAGTAAGCTGTACTGATGGACATTATTTCACGCAGGATTTACCGACGACGCACCTGTTATTAAAAAGATGGACGTCTCCAATAGTCCGGAATCCCATTGCACTTAAATACCCGAGTATTCATTGGAAGGCAATTTGGGACAACATAAGTTTAACCGTCCACACTACTGAGGTGGCGTCCAATTGGTATAAAGTGGTAAACGAGGTTATACCCACTAATCAAGGGCTGCATAGAATCGGCTTATGTGACAGTGTCAAATGCGTCCGCTGTAGTCTGGTCGACACCTTACGCCATCGCTTCACTTGTGACGGCCATCTCATTAACTGGAAATGGGTGCAGCAGAGGCTGGACCTGATTACCCGCAGCAGCCCAGCCAGCCACTGCACCGACATCCTGCTCTGGCCGGACACGAAACATTATCCCGCTACAAGAACAACACCGTGATGCGGCTGTTGGGCCAGTTCGTGACGTGTATCATATTCACAATAGTGAAGATAATCTCATTAGTTTCGAGGCACCCAAATTTCAGGACGATGTTTGGTAACATGTTAGACATAACTTTTGAAAAACAAGGCGTAGGTTAATTCTCGACGCCGGTAAGGACACAAATCACATGCAAGACTATGTAGCGAACAAAGTACGCAACGGACTGCTTCTGACTTCTCAATGGTATTATAAACTTCATTTGACGTTTTCCTAAATTCATGTTGCCTGTGCATGTCTTTGTTATCCGTTTGTATGCTCCAAATGATTTTCTGTGAAGATGGTTCCAGACTGTAGCGCCTAGAATCGCTCGGTCACCCTAGCCGGCCTTCTGTGAAGAGTTTGGATGGTTGTGAATCAATTGATAGAACTGCAATTCTAGTTAAGAGTAATTCTCTTTAATATGTTTGCGTTTTGGTTCTATGACTCTGTCTGGACTGAAGATGCTATTGTCAATTTAATAATTTTGTTCTGTTCTGTAAGCTTACAAATGGCACTACATGGAACTATATGAAAATGTGTTCTTCAGTCTACTGTAGGATACAATTTGTGTTGAAACAGTTCCAGTACTTAATTGTTTTGTTTTTGCGCTTATGTGCTTATATGATTGTTTTAATAAAGAAAAAACAAAAAAAGTGGTTATCGCGCGGGAATGCGAAATGAAAGAGCACTGGTTCGCGCACGGGTGGGTGCAACAATTTTTTTTCCCTCTTCATATATGCAACACGTTCTGAGACATTGTTTTTCGTGTAAGTTAAGATTTTTCTGCAATATTCGTTATTACATGTAAGAGGGCACTTCCTCAGTAATGATTTCGTGATTTCTGTGTGTTTAAAAAACGAAATATGAAAGTGCTGGGGATGAAATTGCTGTGAGTGAAACAACAGACAGTGACCTATATATTCACCATTTTTTCCGAATATGTAGCGATTTCCGAGTACGCGGTTAGACAAGAATCTAAGAGCACAACACAAATTACTGCGAATGTAACTAGCAGCAGTCATCTTCATAATCTTGCTGGTCACAAGTATTTATCTGCGATCGAATCCTCAGCAACAGTAGACAGAGATGAAAGACCTCCGCCGTAATATTTTTAGACTGTAGCACCATATACGAAACATTTTCATTCATGAGATGCATCTTATAAACTTCGACGGACTGCAGGAGCTCTCGAAAATGCGTTTTCAATTTTGTTTTTAAGACCCAAATCGTTGTCGTATCGTGTAGGGAAGTGGGCTACTTAATCATTTTGATCTCTAGGAGCGAGTTATAACCACATTATGTTTATCTTCTTATTCTTTGAAACTCTCAGAATCAATTTTTCGGGTGTTTTTCTAGGTGTATTAGTACTATGTGCTACTACACAATATTCCTCTCATTTTCCGAAACGTAAAATTCAAAACACGATGTCAGTGTGAATGAGAATAAGATGACATAATGCGGGATTTACGACAGTCAGAAGAATACAAACACGCTATCGTCATTATTCATGCATGGAATCATGCGATCAGGGACACTGTAAAAATTTCTGTACATTTAGATGAGAATCCTTGAGATGGATATACTGCGCCTGATACTGTTAAGGAGGAGGCAAGGGCGATGAAGACGGGCACGTCAGCTCGATGGAATGCGGCGTCATGCGTTATGGCAACGTAAACGCAATTTTCGGTGCTTGGAAGAATAGCGTGCCTGTGTCGTCTGCTAGCCGCTTTGTGTCCGTGGCGCTGTGCGGGCTGCAGTGCACATGCACGGTTCTGCGGCCGTTTGCTTTTGATTGGCTTGCGCGACGCGAACCGACAGCAGCACTTCGGTTCTCTAGACCCGAACGGTATCGCTTCCGAAATGAATGCTGATTAGCGCAGGGGCTCTAATTCGAGTACTGGACCGTTTGGTGCTCTTCAGTACCGAAACGATCGGCACAATGGCGGAAAGATACAGAATCGGCACCCGGGAAGGTGGTCCGGACGCAGCAGCAGTGCAGTCGGGGACGGAGCCCCAATGAGGTCCGCACAGCCAGTACCAGCGGGGACGACCTTTGGTTGGGCGTTCGGTCGGTCATCTTATCGATGACATGTATTTAGGTCGGTTCCTTCCTGTGCAGAGATGTCGTTGTGTTCCCTCTGCATGGTTGGGCCCGAGCAGGTGTCTCTGGGACCTCGTCCGTCCGAAGAAAGTCAGTTCAGTTGGGAGCACGGTGCAATTACGCGCCGGGACTGTGGTCGACGCAGACGGAAGGCCGTTGGTCGGTCGGTCGCCACATGGCTACACTGAGCACTGACACTAGTATCAGTCGGGAAGAGTTGGCAGCCAGCAACTGTCGGGTCCATATTGTGCTGGTATTCGCAGGGACTGCTGTCGGCGAATGTGGGCTGCTATTAGTCGTTTGCTTGGCCGGTCGTCTCTGTCGACGACGTCTTGGATCCTTAGGACGAACACCATTTTCCGAGTCGGGATATGGTTGGACCTTGTTGGTTCGTAGGATCTGAGCAGCGACGCAGTCTCCGCAGCGCAAAGCCAGGCCGGGGCTTTTGGCGGCGGTCACGCGCTGTTCCATCTGGAGGCGCTAGGTGTGCAAGCGACTTTTCGCTCTCTTCCGAAGCAGGATCCTCAAGTTGAGTAATTAGTTACCTGTTCTTAAAACTCAACTGTTACGATTTGTTCGTTATTTGTTGATTGTTTTTTCCTCAGCCCATGACGCATGTGATAAGAAGTCATGTGTTTTCTTGCCCAGAATGTGCAGCTTCCGGTAATGACTTGACCGTTGTGACTTACGTTTTCGGATTCTTTTAAACTCGTCTTGAGTGGTGCTAGATGCCTTGATCTTGGTGAGGCCCAGTTTGAAGTTATTGTATCTCGGTTTACTCTTCATCGACCGATATATTCGATTATGTGTGCAGTTGGATCTGACCATTGGTAATCGGTCAGATTGTCGGTCGGTCGTGAACCGTCCCATGTTCGTGTTGTCTTCCGATTAAGAGCTTGTCGGTCGGGCTGGCTGTCTCACCTGCGTCACTGTTACTTCCCAAGGCGACCCTTGGAACCTTCTGAGCGCCGCTCCTTCTGTTTACATAGTCTTTTTCTTTTATTTGTAAGAACTATGTGTGGACTTCAGCGTAGTTTTAGCATACTTAAATCTCAAGGCTGTCCTTTTAGGCCTTAAGCCGTAAAATTGTTTTCTGCATGGTGTGTGTGGTTTTCAGCCGAGTTTTAATCTCTCTTAAATTAGAAATTCAAAATCTCTCTCTCGCCCGTAAGTCATTAGATTGTTATGCTTTAGTATCAAGCCTTCAGCCAAGTTTACACGAAATATTTCAAGATAAGGCCTTCAGCCTTAAGCCGTTAAATTGTTTGTTGATATGCGACCTTCAGCTTAGTTTTCAGGCTATTTACAATTAACATTGAAAATCTTTGTTTTGACCTTAAGTCGTAACACTGTTCTTGCTTAATGTGTGGCCTTCAGCCGAGTTCTATGGGAGAGATTTAAGCTAAGGCTTTCAGCCTATTTTTATTGAAGAAAAAAATTTTTTTTAGGGTAGCGGAACTTTCTGAAGTACTCCTGTACCTTAATTCCTTGCTTAGGTCTTGGGCATTGGATTTTCGTATGTGGCTTTCAGCTGATTTAAATCAAATCAAAGGCTGTCTTTCGTTAAAACCTTGAGAGTTTTAATTCTTGTGTGTTTTAACTAATAAAATTTGTATGTTGAGTGTAACTGACAGCAACTTATTTTGGCCCCTTTCCACAAATATTAACTTCACCCGCTCTGTCCTGCTAGTCCAGGGATTTCATTTATTTAACCAGATCTCATTAGGTCCGTCTGGCCCTCTCTTACGTCAGAAGAGGGTTTCACACAAACAGTACCTTTTTACATCATAGTTAGATAAGAAATAAAATTTTAACATCCAACATAGTATTAAAATGATTCTAGCATCCATACTAACAATGTAAGTAAATAAAACTGACTTTGAACAATAAGAGTTACTACTGGCAGTATTTCTGTTACTACTGCTATTGTCACAAATAATAATGACACTAATAATAATAATTAAATAATAATAACAATTTGTTCATGTTCACGGGTTTGATTTATAGCATTATACGATTCCCCGTAAAGATCTTTCCTCTCGCTTTTTATTTCGCTTAGCGGTGTTATGTGTTTGATTACCCTAATTATGGAACACGTATTGAATATTTCATGTGCAGCTCTGACTCTATATTCTAATCTGAAGAAACAACAGGCAGAACGCATTTCCTGTAGAAACAACTCGTGAGATTGTGAAGTTCTTCCCAAGGAAGTTCTTGACTGCCAGTTCTTTCGCTTCCGGTATTAGGAATACATCACGGAAAAATGTACACGAGCCATGTTCAGCTTGTAATGCACACGTATGTCTACTGTTATGCAAATCAACAGCTGATATCAGGTAAACTTACTTGTAAAGAAATCTGGCGTTGCTTCGTAGCTGCAAAGATTACGACCAGCGAAAATTCTGTAAATCGTGTTTATAAGCGTCTTCCCTGTCTTCCTGCGCCACGATGTCCTGAGGGAGAACGGAGGGACTATGTGAAGCTCAAAGGCAGGGCGGAAAGAGCGACATAAGTCGCGTGATGTGTGGCGGGAAGACTTCCGCTCCGCCGAGAAGGCGTCTCGCCATCCCCAGACGGCTGCCCGCCGTTCATGAGCCGTGCAGGGCTGCCGTGCATACACCGCGGCTGCGGCGTTATGGCCGCCATCTTGGGAGAGGGGGGGGGGGGGTGGCGGGAGTGACTGGTGATACAGCACCCACGAGGGCGATACAGCCCCGCGCCTGCGATGTGTGCTCCGGAAGCACCGCCGCCGCGGTATACGACGGCTCCATCCAGCACTGCGGAGCAGCTGACGCCAAGTGCACGGCTTACGGGGGCGGTAACGACGTATGATAAGTCGCTTCGGCGACAAATGGCGGGAAGCGTCAGGGGAAGGACAGCCGCTGTCAACGTCATCTGCGGACAAGCACAACCTCGGAGTAAATGTGGTAAGCAAACGCTGTTCACGAAATGATTTCAGCATTTGCGTACAGTAAGAACAGGAGATACTTTTTCACATTTTATTATAATTATTATGCTGATACTGCACCGAAATACGAGGGCCGTTCAGAAAGTAACCTCCGGTTGATTTAAAAAAATACACCAAGTTAAATAAAAATATTTTAATATATACATCTTACAACTACATCTTTGCACTATTTTTCTACATAGTCTCCATAGCGATTGAGGCACTTATCGTATCTCTTCACAAGCTTTGAAATTCCTTCTGCATAAAAATCACCCTCTTGTGCCTGGAGCCAGCCTGTGACCGTATCTTTGAGCTCTTTGTCGTCATCAAACCGCTTTGACCCGAGCCATTTCTTCAAATGCGTAAAGAGGTGATAATCACTTGGCGCCAGGTCTGGGCTGTAAGGTGGATGGTTGATAACGTCCCACTTGAAGGACTCAAGAAGGGCCGTTGTTCTGCGAGCAGAGTGAGGACGGGCGCTATCGTGCAAAAAAACGATACCGGAAGTCAGCATACCACGGCGTTTGTTCTGTATAGCCCGTCGTAACTTTTTTATTGTTTCACAGTACACGTCTTGATTAATGGTCGTACCACGTCCCATGAATTCAACCAACAACACCCCTTTGGCATCCCAAAACACCGTTGCCATCAGTTTTCTGGCAGAAAAATCTTGCGGGGCTTTTCTTGGTTTGGTAGGCGAATTTGAATGTGCCCACATCTTTGATTGTTCTTTTGTCTCAGGGTTCACGTACTTAATCCAGGTTTCGTCACCGGTCACGATTCTGTTTAACAATGGTTCTCCTTCGTCCTCATAACGTGACAGAAAGTCTAATGCAGAGGCCATTCTTTGAGTTTTGTGGTGGTCGGTAAGAATTTTGGGCACCCATCGTGCACAGAACTTACGGTAACCCAATCTTGCTGTCACTATCTCGTACAAGAGAGTCTTAGAAATCTGTGGAAAACCAGTAGACAACTCCGACATTGAGAACGTCGATTTTCACAAACTTTTGCATCAACTGTCTGAACGAGTTCGTCAGTCACCAATGATGGTCTACCACTCCTCTCTTCATCATGAACGTTTTCTCGTCCACTTTTAAATAAACGTACCCATTCACAGACAACTCCTTCACTCATAACTCTTGGCCCGTACACGGCACAAAGCTCACCATGAATAGCTGCTGCAGAATATCCGTTGGCTGTAAAAAACCTTATGACAGCACGCACTTCACATTTTGCGGGGTTTTCTATTGCAGCACACATTTCAAACTGCCACAAAAACTAAACTAGCGCAGGTACGACGTTCACTCGACCACGGCTTGATGCCGACTGACCCGTTGAGTGCGTGAACGCTCAGATGGCGTCGCTACTCCCCCCACAACCCGCACTGTGACCAATCGGAGGTTACTTTCTGAACCGCCCTCGTAGAAAGCAGTAGACCTTCCACACCTTCACTGAACATACGAATCTGATACTACTTGCCTGTGGGATACGCTGATCATAACTTCGTTCTCGTTCATTATATTTCGCAGTATTTTCTGTGAAGAAAAAAAGCCATTCCTACACACTAAGAATGCTGTGAGTAGAGAATAGTCGGGTATTCATTCACTTTTTTGAGCATAGCGTGTGTGTGTGTACGTGCATTGAACCGGGGACCTAGAAATGACGGAGAGGCTTCGACCTGCTGTAGCCCTCAGTGGTACACAAACCCGCAACAGGCCACAGAAGTCCACCTACCCCACCACCACCCGACACGGGACCCAGGGTTATTGTGCGGTTCGGTCCCCAGTGGACTCCCCTCCACCCTCCCCCGCCCCCCTGGAACGTCTCATACCAGACGAGTGTCACCCCAAATATTTGCGTGGTATAGGAATTATGGCATATGCGTACGTGGAGACAGTATTTGCGCAGCAATCGCCAACATAGTGTAACTGAGGCGGAATAAGAGGTACCAGACAGCATTCGCCGAGGCAGATGGAAAACCGCCTTAAAACCCATCCACAGGCTGGTCAGCACACCGGACCTTGACACTAATCCACCGGGCGGATTCGTGCCGGGGACCGGCGCGCCTTCCTGCTCTGGAAGCGCGTTAAACCGCGCAACTAGCCTAGCGGTCTGTGCATAGTGTACTACCGGAATGATTAAAATGACTAAAACCAAAGCGAACAGCTCTTGACATTTATTGTGACAGTTAACATCGTGTGAGAAAGTAATTTGTATAAATTTTACTTATTGATGATGACAATGGTGATAAGGTTTTGTCGGCGCACGACAGCACGGTCTTTAGCGTCTTTGCTAAAACATAATGAGTCAAGTGTGGTGGAATGTCACAAAATTACTAAAGTGAGAACTGAGAATGAAAGAGTAAAGTAAGTCTTGAAAACTTCAGCACACACACTCACACACAAAACAACGAAAGTCAGATTGTCAAATCCAACACAAAGTAATAAAGGAAAAGAGCATTGGAAAGAATTAAAAGAAGACTGCAGACACATGAGGCGGAAAGAGAAGGGCTTGAGTCAGCCTCCCTGCAACATAGTAAAATCTCCAGCGTAAAGGATTAGCACAGCGTCCAGATGAATCAGAAAATTTTAAAACTTTGCTTACATTCATCGCGTCATCAGATGAAACAGAGTGCATATCACATCTAAATTCGCTTCTGGCTGATTCTCACGAAAGAAAATTCACTCATTTAAGCCCGCATCTCGTGGTCGTGCGGTAGCGTTCTCGCTTCCCACGCCCGGGTTCCCGGGTTCGAATCCCGGCGGGGTCAGGGATTTTCTCTGCCTCGTGATGGCTGGGTGTTGTGTGCTATCCTTAGGTTAGTTAGGTTTAAGTAGTTCTAAGTTCTAGGAGACTGATGACCATAGATGTTAAGTCCCATACTTCTCAGAGCCATTTGAACCACTCATTTAAAATGTGGCGTATTGTAGCTTCCACGCCGCAAGCATCACTAGCAGGGGGATACTTTAGCCAGAGTAAAAAGTCGTGTGTGGGTGAGGGGACAGTGCCCAATACGGAGATGGGTTAGGACCCTCTCATCTCGTCACAGTAACGGGCGTGAGGGTACGGCCCGATAGTTGGCCTCACCAACGGCAGCTTACTGTTCGTCACTGGCAACCATTCCTCCTCCCACAGCTGTGACAGTCTGTGAGGCAATCGCGGATTATTTGACGGTACCTTCCCCACCGGCCTCATTGGCGGCTTTGGCGGCCTGTTGCTATCCCCAAATTCCACGTCCTGAAGTGACCAGTAGGATGACACCTTCTTCAAATGGCTCTGAGCGCTATCGGACTTAACATCTGGGGTGATCAGTCCCATAGACATAGAACTACTTAAATCTAACTAACCTAAGGACATCACACACATCCATGCCCGAGGCAGGATTCGAACCTGCGACCGTAGCAGCAGCGACACCTTCTTCTTCCCCCACAGCTGTAGGAAGCACAGTTGGTGGTGTATGAGATGCACCAGTTTCTCCACCTGGTACATCGATTGTAGGACACTAAGGGAATCTGAGCAGATAAGAATGAGTGTGTCCTGAGGACGTCTCATCTGCTCCAATGCATTCAAAATTACGTGAATCTCCGCAAAAAATAAATTAAGGTTAATTCGGGGGCGAATCTTGAAGATACGGTCGGGGAAGACGACTGAATAGTCAATGAGGTCCCCGTGCTGGGAGTCATCTGTATACACAACTGTAAAACCGTGATGCGTATATAAAAAGTGAAAAAAAACAGAGATTGAAAAGTAAAATTTAATTACGACATTTCTTAAAAGTCGTCAAATCGAAAATAATTCCGGGTCTCAGAAGGAGCCAAGTTGGTGGCAGAGAAACGGTGTGGCATGCAGATGTGTACGAAGTGGACAGTATTTTAAAGGACTGTCGCACCATGACGACTCTACTCATTGAAAACAAATGTAATACAAGAAACGTGATGGGGAATATATATTAAATAGTCGGCCAATGCGAAATAAAATGTTTAAAACATGCAGAACAAACTATGTTTCGTAAAAAAGATGCTGTAAAAAGACTTAGTCAATGTACCGTAAGTAATGCAATTGATAATACAGCATTGTAGTTTAGCAGGACAACTTATCTCAGTTTATTTGAAGAAATCTCAGACATAATCTTCCTTCTCTGTTAGAATACAAAAATTGCAACTTAATCCCCCCTCGTATATATTTGCAAAATTTCCTCTCATGCAAGAGACAGTCAGCATCCTTGTCTTTCAGTACAGTAGATGCTACGGAGTGTGTTTCAAACGATACGTCAGAGGAGAAACATTCTTCGTTGCCATTTGAGTCATACTGCAATACTGCATTATTTGAAGACCGTGTGCTTCTTCTTTACTGGGAGGTTTATGGTTATTCAGTCGTAAGTTTTCTCCCTTGGATCATTTGTTCCCTTTGGTCTAACTTTTCTCCGTTCACTGAGCAACTTGTTTTTCGGTAATGTTCCTATCTCCAGTGGTAGAAACAAAGTTTTCGATGAACTAGGACCTGGTACATAAGAACACTTGAAAAATGAACAATTTCATCAAGACTTTTAGATATTCCGTAAAACTGCGTAAAAAATACCATTTCTCTCTAACGAAAAATTTTCCACCAAAGAATCGGCCAGAACATAATAAATTAATCAAATGAGCAAAACAATTTCAGTGTCTAAAGCCCACATACGAAGTTATAAAAACTGACCTGAAAACTGAAAGATAACCTTTCTTAAAGAGAGGAAAATCATTCGTGGCAAGCAGTCTATACTCATCACACAGCATCTTAGAGGTTACTAGAAATGGTGTACGATATTTCCATGAGGCAGTAGCGCCTAACTGAGGAGAAACGTCGGTATTCTACATTGACCGATTATTCCATTATACCCCAATCTTTTCTACAAGATGTGTGTTCGATGTGTTTAGCGTTAACGGAATATTTCAGGTAGAGATCGGATCCCAGCAAGCCCACAGGATATACACATGTAGTTTATCACCATCTTTAGCACCATGAGGTAAATTGAATCACTGTCATGACAGAATGGAAGCATTATACCGACACGTCGCATTGACATTTGAATATAGTTCAATGCCTGCAAAACTGATGGAGATGCACTTAGTTGCAAGAAGGGCTACACGAAGAAAAGATCCGCAGGAATGTTCGAGTAGCACCGATTAATAGATTGGCTACAACGTCTGAGATTCAGCTGTGCATCGTTTACCCCTGGCACTATACCACAGACGACAGATATTGCATGGTGTAGAGATGGAGCGACATCTGTGGTACTTGGTAATCAGTTTTGCTTCAGTTTGTGGCCGTCAGATCGATGTCGTAGGCTACCAGGTGACAGGTGACAGGAAGCTGTGATTTTCCACACTCATATGTCTTCTACTTCTGGACACATAATGTGGAGAGTTATTGGAAATGCCAGTAGGACTGGTAGGCAGTTGCTAAGGGAGGTCGACTGCTCGGAAGCATGTAGTAAGTATGGTAAACCATCAAGACCAAATTATCAAATCGAATAATCCAGCAGGACAATGGAAGACTTCACACTGCAGTTCATACTGCCAACGATTTAAGGAATGTGTGGATTCTTGACTAGACAACCTGGTCTCTTTATTAGCAGTTGAGCATGTCTGAGAAGATGGACATTTCCACAGTAGCCTCCAGGCAGTAATGTCCATAAACTGACACTGCCTGTGTTTCAGGCAAGGCAAGAAATTCTTCAAGATGACGCTTGGAGGCTGTTTGCTTCCACACTACAACGAGTAATACCAAGTGAATCACAGAGTACAGCCTTTTACAAATTAATGAGTAAATAATTTCAGTAGTGCTAATCATAACGTTTAAATAAGACAATGGTGAAAAACATCTACCTCTTAGTTCAACATACTAATTTCTTCTCAGTGTTAAAGAGTCCGATCGGCATGACTCGCTAAATACTATTAAGGATGATATAAAATTAGTGGGAATTACATAAATGCAAAATAATGTATATGTTGATGCTTTCATCAGGTGCCACGAAAAGTGACTCTTTTCATAAAAAAATCCAGATGGTGTGTTAACAGTGAAAGAAAAATTTCCTCACTGTTTCAGACAAATAGATCTCAAAATTTCATCTAGATAATTATTATGAGGTTTTACTAACATCGTTGTAATGAATGTACTTATGACAGAATTTTGATTATCATCTGCTTTAATAATAATGAAGGAATATAGCCTTGTTCTTGACACCCTCTTGTCTCACGTCTCGCAGATTGTAGACATGCAATTTTTTGCTCTCTCTAATATTGTCATTAATAAATAAGTAATTAACCTTAGATATTTTTAACTGACTAGAAAATTCACCACCGTCCTTTACAAGTAATATGTAAAGCTTCTCCTCATGTTTCAGTCTCGTGATGTTGGAAAGTATAGGTATGGTTACGTGTCGATTGGGCACCATCCACACACCACTGAACGTAAGTTTGCATTTTGTCATAAGTCGAATCTTACAATCTAAATTTCTTCTCATTAATTCTTATCACTGTTTTCGCACATTGTATTGTTGTATTATACATCACATAAACCATGATGCACTGTGAACAAGCATTTTAGCCTTCTGCTATGACTCTACACATGACTAGAAAGGAAAGAAATATAGTACCAGATAACAGAGCGATCTTGGACAAATAGGGGTTCAAGTTCAATTAAAATTGAAATCCTAATGACATACATTTCTTTGTTATAGTCCTGCGGTAGTCACTGTAATGTATTCCACTGCTGAACGACTAGCTTTGGGAAGAAATAAGTACTAGCATTTCATTTAATCCATTTCTGTTTCTCTTCCTTTTTATTAAGAGGTACATTAAACAGGCGACATGGTGACATGACTTTATATCTATATATATATATTATGTACATAATATGTGAAATGTTGTATTGCCACATTAATACAACTTTCTTTTAGTTATTTCATGAATGACCCATCGGGTAAATGCCAAGGCAAGATAAATAGAAATATAAAAGCAACAATTGTAAAAGAACGACATAAAGGAAAATTATGCCTCTGGAACAATTATTCAGTTTTAAAAATTGTTGAATGTTTTCTCTCTACACTATGCTGTAAAAGGAAGGTAAGGAATACATTACCTATTTTTCTTCCAGTGAATGGAGGATGCCTGACTCTGCTCATTTAAAACATATTTTGCTTGACTAATTAAAACTGACAAATTTTACAATAGTAGTTAACTTTATCAATATTAACCATCGAGTGGGGGGGCCTACATATAAGGTGCGTCAATCACAAATAACATTGTCTCACACCATTCCGTTCTTGCTTCAGAACTGAGAGCCTGTACCTGTTCCTTCATTAATGCTTCAGCCAACCAAGTGCTAAGTTGGGCTGGCAAACGTCCAGGTGAGCACACTAGTAATATAGAACAAACAGCGAGGTAGGCGAGAAACTACGTACGATCCATGCAAGAAAATGACCCAGATTCAGAGCTAGCAGCACAGTCCAACAATGAGGCAGTAGTCTACGAAATAATAGCAATTGAGTACTGTTTGCCTGTGCGCTGATGGAACTGTACTTTTTATGCTTCAAGTGGGTCATTACTGCTCTTTAGCACTTGGGTGTAACAGCAGAGTGATATAATGAAAGTTTATTTTACCATCGTTTAATTAAACAGTGGTTTAGGTCATGTTTATTCTATCGTTGTTTAATGAAACTAAGATTAAACTGTCATCTTGCTCACATATTTTACCATGGAATCATAAAGAGAGCTACTCGTCGCATGTGTGCAAAATAAGACGCCCGCGCTCTTGTGTTATAAAAAGCAGCACACCCACTCGAAATTTAAGTGGCCTGTTAATACAAAATGGGTGATTTCAGGTTTTGTGTTTTCACCTCAGTTGTGTCAGGTTCGAGAATATTCTTATTGCGCAACATTTATCATTTGAGTACTGCTATTAATTTCAGTTAGATGATTTCACATGTGTTACAGTAAAGATCAGGAAATTGTCCAAAACGAAACCTGGAACCGTACATAAGATAGAATTTAGTGTTAGTGAGAGCCAATTCTTTGATGTGGCTATAGATGGTGTAGATGCCTCGGCTCTTGAAACTTAATCACAGGCTGAAAATTAAGTAATTAATCCTGTTGTTAGTCCCACCACCGGTCAAGTACAAGATCCAAATACCGTAAAGCTTAGCAGTTGGCTGGAGATGATGAAGTCTAAGTTGTAAGTCTAAATTAACATCATTCCATAATGAAATTTGTCTTCAGACAACAAACTTAACTAATACTGTATCACAGATTTAACATTACATCAAAATGGTATGAAGACTGACATTACAAATTGGTCATCAACGTGCAGCATATTCACTACTAAAATACTTGCACTGAAAGGGACACACGAGGGCCTGCCCGGCACAATGAATTGTCTGATGGTCTGATGAAAATTTCAAATCAAAGTCTGTTCACAGGCTAGACTCTAAGGTACAGAATTTCACTGCAGAGCATAAGGCTAAGAATAGTTTGACACACAAAGGGAAAGTTCTGAGAAAGATCATTCTGAGGGAATTTTTAATGCCCTGTTCAAAATGAAGAGATTGTCCAAACCATGATACTGCCGTCGTGGAAAAGATACTAACAACAGTTGTAATAAACATGGGAGCTATGGTAACGATTGTATCATCCAATTTGTTCAACAGGATTCGTGTAGTTACAGAGGCACACACGTATTCTGTAAAAACTGTGAAATCATTCACGCTATCGGTGTTAAATCGTGCAATATCAAGGTGAACACTCAAGTGAAGGATAAAACAGGAAATGGGATGATAAATTACCTGTTCCTGATTACAACTGGATTGGTAATAGAATGCATTCTTGGAACTGATTTTCTACATGAGAAGGACACAACAATAAACACAATAATGACCCCTTCTTTCGATAATGGTTTCACAATTTTTGTAAAGACTTTTACGAATTTGCGGCAATGATTTTCCGATCCAAGAAATGATTGCAGATGCTTAAGTGTTTGTGGAACTGAAAATCATGTACAACTGAAATGAGATAAGGATATACCCTCACTCCATCTTGGCTAAAAATATACGCCAAGTAAGTAACATGTCGCTGGATAAAATTATATTTATCAATGTTTAAACAGAGATGAGCTGTTTCCATTCTATCAAATATTTCCTTAGGCACTCTGTGTGTTCGTTAATATTTTTTGAGGTAACTATGATGTAACCAAAATAAATGGATTTTCCGGTGTTATCCCTCGATGGACTCATCTAACAAGTGCTGAATTGTTGCAGGTCCAATTTTTTACCTCAGAAGGCATTCGGCAATACTGTTACTGGCAGAAAATGTTGTAAAAGCTGTTGTTTGTCTATCCTTTGGGTCACTCTAATCTGGTGATGCCCGCTCCTTACATCTACTGAAGAAAAGACTCTACATTGCCCCAAGTTATCCAGATTTTCAACCGAGCGAGGTGGCGCAGTGGTTGGCATACAGGACTCGCATTCAGGAGGACGACGGTTCACTGCCGTGTCCGGCCATCCTGTTTTAGGTTTTCCGTGATTTCCCTAATCCTCTTCCTTACGCATCCCAGTTGCACTATCCATTTCTTGTAAATTCATAGCAATGCGAAATGCCATGTCTAAATCCTCATGATTTTCCATTCGCAACCTTCGTGAAAAATACGCGCGGATCCCTCTGAGAAACACCTTCAACACGCGGCCTTTTTCAAGTATGCCTCCACTTCTTGTGATTCTGAAAGAGAGTATTCCCTATTACTAACTGAAATTTGTTACGGAACTCAATTATTCTTTCTCCTCTCTTGTTCCTTGTCCAAAGTCCATATTCTCCTGTAACCTTTTCTTCTACTTCTTCCCCAACAACTGCATTCCAGTTCCCCATGGCACTTAGATTTTCATCTCCCTTTACGTACTGTATTATTCTTTCAGTATCCTCATATACTTTCTCTGTCTCCTCGTCTTCAGCTTGCGACGTCAGCATGTATACCTGAACTACCGTTGTCGTGTTGGTTTGCTGTCGACTCTGATAAGGAAAACCTATCACTGAACTATTCACAGAAACGTTGTCTCTGCCAGCCTTCCTTCTCATAGTGATTCCTACTCTCGTAGTAATATTTTGTGCTGCTGTTGATATTACCCTATACTCATCTGACCAGAAATCCTTGTCTCCTTTCCATTTTACTTCACTGACCCCTACTATATCTAGACTGTGCCTTTGCATTTCCTTTTTTGAGTCTTTCTAACATCGCTAAAATATTCAGACTTCTGACATTCCACCACCCGACTCTTAGAACATTGCACTTTCATTCGTTATTTAGTCTTTTTCTTGTGGTCACCTTTCCCTTGGCAGTTCCTTCCCAGAGGTCCGAATGGGAAACTAGTGCCAGTAGAGATATCATCACGACACTTTTTCAATTACAAGCCACATGTTCTGTGGATACAGGTTATGTATTTTTAATGCAATGTTTCCATTTCCTTCTGCGTCCTCATGCCTTTCATCACTGCTGATTCTTCCGCCAGTAGGTGCAGCTTCCCACCCCAAGGGCAAGAGACTGCCTGAACCCCTGTCCGCTCCTCCGCCCTCTTTGGCAAGGCCGTTGGCAGAATGAAGGTGACTTCCTATGCTGGAAGTCTTCGCACGCCAATGCTGATTATTAATCAAAATTTAAGCGGTGGCGTATTTTGAATAATGAACCGAGGATGCTTTGACTACCAGTCGAAGACGCTACCCCATTTACTATCTTCTTTTTATTTTGCATTTTGTTCGTTATTGCTTGTTGTATTTGGTCATAGCGGAGCCACATGACGTGCGTAGAATTTCGTTGTTGAACCCTTCACTCAGTTTTCTATTACTGACACTCGCCGGCTCTCTGACCGAACACACTGAGCTACCGTGCCGGTTGCCCCTATGCCACGGGGTCTCTTCAATATCTTAAAGTTGTAAATTTGTCCTCTTTCTCGGAGAATTAATTCTTGTTCTTGGTTGTTGTGAAATTTATTTTAGAGACCTTAAATTTAGTCCACTGTTATGCTTGTGCTGATTTTATCTAAGGACTTTACGGCCGTAGAAAATGTTTGGTAACATGTTGTTTACTGGGTTTTAAGAGTGGCCAGTGCAAGGGTAAGTGTTGCTTCGGCCTACTTATTGTGATAAACAGTAGTTATTTCAATTATTGTTTCTCCGTTTCTAATTTTCTTGTGTAAGGGAAGCTTTTCGTTTAAACTAATATTTCTCTTGTCTTAAAAGACAGCTTGTGTGAAACTTGGTGTTCATTTTTATATATTGGATGCAAGAGAAGATTATGGTTTTAGTTATCAATCTGATTATTGGCATGTTTTGAAATAAATATGTAATTTCTAAAGGGAAAATTATGTGCTCACTCTGGGTTCTCCCTCCCAAATCTCCTATCCATTGTCCATCCTATGCCCGGACATTTCAGCGTTCCTCGAATGGAACGTCACCTCAGCTCCAGGGTTTCCCATTTGAGTTCTAGAAGTATCTCAACAGCAAGTCAACAGCCGCAACACGGTATCTCCATCTACACCTACATCTATATGTATGCTCTATGAACCACTGTGAAGTGCATTGCAAAGGATAATCAAGTAATAGCGTACACGATTGGGAAAATGTGGAAGGGCGCCACCTTGTTGAAAGATGAAATCGATGCTATCAGTTCCCACTTGTGGCATGAGCCAAAACTGCAGTATGTCGGGACAGCTGATGACATTGACATACCTCTCAGTATAGAAGAAGGGTCCATATACTGTCTTGTACACGGCACAGAAAACGTTGACTTTCAAGGAATTTTGAGCGCGTTCGAAAGTTCTGTGTGGATTCTCTGTCCCCGTATGTATGTTTTATATCGGTTAACCTTTCCGGAAAAATGAAAACTAGCTTCTTCACTGACGATCAATTTGTTTGTCAAGTTATTTTCAGGGTGGTTCTCCTATCAATGCAGAACGGCAAAGAGCGTAATTTGTCATCATCTCTTATGGGTTACGGGAGCTGTAATTTGTACGGTTTCATTCTTAATAGCTTACGAAGTATTTTTTAAACTGTTTGGTGAGCAACGTTCAATTCTGCACTAGCCAGACAGGATGGCTACGTAGGTCATAACAAAGTCACGTCCGTCACTGAGTCCACTGTCTGTTCTGACGCGCGTGGTCGGCCAGAACGTATGGCGTCGGAAAAAAAAAAAAAAAAAAAAAAAAACCCTATTCGATTTTGTTTGTACCGCTTGACAATGCTGTGGTAAACTGGTGGCATCTTGTGAAACTAGCGAAGAGTATCTCTTTGCACACTCGCTTCAGACTGGACGCGGGCTAATTTTAGCACACAAAATGCCGCCTCTGCCTCGTTAGCCACCATTTTTTGCAACTTCAGTCGGTCGTTCCTCTGTTGGTGACTTTCCACACCAACTTGTCAGCACCGCATTCAAACAAATCTTTGAGAGTATTTATTTCACGTTCTGTATCGTTTGCAACCTCAAGTGTATTCATGTGCCTGTAGGAGCTTTTAAAAATGTTTCATACACTTTATAATTACTTTTTACATCCAATAACTGATCTAGTAGATGATGTTACCTTCACTAAAACCGCTGTCTTAGGGTTATTTCGTTACACAGTAGTTGCTGCGCATTTTTCGCCATGTGGTCTGAGTGTTCGTTCCCCTTAACCAGCAAGGTAATGAA
Source organism: Schistocerca americana (assembly GCF_021461395.2). NCBI lineage: Eukaryota > Metazoa > Arthropoda > Insecta > Orthoptera > Acrididae > Schistocerca > Schistocerca americana. Next base: position 267,195,032 of record NC_060125.1, on the reverse strand, counting down.
TCGACAGCATATGAATCAGTTCATTTAACTTCCCTCCTCTGTACAGGTTTCTCAGTTATGTTATCATTCTGGTGAAGAATGTCCTTGAGAATCTCAACTGCCGGTTAACTCTGAGTATGCTATTAGTAATAACAAGGATTGTTCCCATCTCGTTTTTTCTTCCAGAAACCTCGTCCTGCAGTGGTAAACGAAACATTGGGCGGAAAAAATCTGTGAGCAATCTGTGCCAGTCGAACAAGGAGCAATCGAATTTCAACTTAGAGTTTCTGAGATCGGCCAAAGCTGTGGACGGTTTGCCGAGTTTGTCATAAAGTGAACAGAAAATTTTAAGCATTGTCTATCAAAAGTACAAATGCGGATTCTCTCCATTGTTATGGATAACTGATGCATGACACAACCCTAAGTATGCATTTTTTTAAATAAATGCTTCTGTGTCGTAGCAACTGGCCAGTTGCCTGTTTGACGGATATTGCTGGAGATTAAATATTTCCTCTGCTTTCCCGCAGAACTGCCCGTTTTTGTTGCATAGGGCACACAGTAGTGACATGAGAGTGGAGTCAGTTGCAAATACGTAACAAGGATATATAGAGTTTCCATTTTTCTGAAATTTTTCTGTAAGCCAAAAACGGCATTGTGAAGTATTTTATTGTGTTCTACGAACCACTTCAGGCTGTTCATCATCATACTAATTATAAGCTTGGGTACACGCTAAAACCAGCGCTGGCCAGAAAGAGAAAGCTAATGCATTTGTTCCTTTCACGTTTTGGGAACCTTTAGCCCCCACTGCTTACGGATGTCACTGATGAGAAAAAATATTGTGACCTGATTAATATGGTCCGCAAGCTAGCAGAGAATCTGCCTGATATGATTTAATTATTCCTTGATAGGTTTGCGAAGGTATGTGGCATGTCTACGCAAAGGTCACGCCATTCTCACAAATTAGTGCCAGTTGATCATGAGCTCGTAAATGGCAACCGCTGGTCCATCGGATTCAGAACAGGCAAATTTGGTAGTCAAGATATTAAGATCAGTTCACTATCATTTTTTTGAAACTTTTATATTTCTATTCTGGCCTTATGCCATCCGTACCAGAGAAGACCTCAAGCATGAAGGAATGCGGGTAGTCGACACTAATGTTTACATAGTGTACAGTTGCCATGGTGCCTTCTACTACTACTACTACTACTGCTGCTGCTGCTATGGGTTCGCTGGAACCCTAGGTGAACGTCTGCCGTAGTGTAACATTGAACACACCAGGCTGCATATTGGCCGCAGCGCATGTTTCGAGCTGACTTACAGCACATCCTGACACGATCACGGAAACGGTGCAACAAGAAAGGCGACAAATAGGACCATATAACATGTTCCCATTTTCCCATGGACAAATGTGGATAATATCGTGCCGAATGCAATCGTTTTTGATGATTTAGTGGGGTCAAATGTAAAGGCCGTTAGCGAGCCACATGTTGAAAAATGTGCACTGAACAATCTGCACCTACCTCTTGTGCCGACACCACCACTGCCGCACCACAGATCGCTGCACATTCGGCTTTACTGAGGGAGCAAACATCCTACTTCCACGTTGTATGATGAGGTGTCAATGAGAAACACCTTGTCGACTAATCGTGATTTCACCGTCTTTCATTTTCCTTAGATGACCGTGACACTAGCATGCGGACAACTGATTGTCTTTGCCTTTTTCAAAATGATCGTTTCCGGGCACTGGGCCATAACAATCCGGACTTTGTCAAATTCACTGATGTCAGTGTATCTCCAAATTTACAGCCCGTGCCGTCGCTAAAATGATACCCCATTTATTTCTGCACTGATTATGTACTTTACTTATCACACCAAGTGCTTGTAACGCTTCCTGGCATCATTCCTGGTGGTCAACTCCAGACAACAGATTTCAACTTTACGACACTCGAGCACGTAATCTGCATGGCTAGGGCATGCTACCGACGCAGTCTTACTCGGCACTAGGCTGTGCTGTGATGCTCAGGACTACTCCAGGCAACACCGCACGTAAGCCGCAGTCACCACCGCCTTCACTGGACGTCAAATTGCCGATTTCTGTTTGACTGCCCAGACTCTTGTCATCTTGGCAGCCTTCCCTCTGCCTCCTTCTCACGCGGAGACTCCTTCTTCTGGCTGTCGGAATCCGATGTCGCCGCACTCCAACCTGTCGCCCAGGGCTGCTCTGCTGGCCTGTCCTGCGTGGCACTTGAAGCCAGTAGAGGTACTGGGTGGATATGTATTTTCTCCTCAATACAATTAATGGTGTTTTAACAGAGGTACCTGAATTTCAGTTATCCTTTTCTTGTTATATTTCACTGAGAATAGTGCGTTTTTCGATTCCCTCACTTTGAGTTTCGGTTTCCGTAAGTGTATGAGGTACAGAAATCCTACGAATAGAAGTCATTGCTTCACTCTGTTCGATCTCACAATCCGTAACATCCTTAGTAAACCACAATCATGCGCTGTTGCTCACGTACAGCACGTTGACTATGAAAAATTGAGAATTTCATTCACTGCCGACTACAATCTCGTACGGTAGCGATCAGCTGAGTTCCGTGACAGCAATTATAGACACGTTCCTGTTAAAATGTGCTTTTCTTTGTAATAGTGACATCGAAATTAGCTACATGAAGGTTATTGTACAACATTTACTCAGAGAGTGTCATCCATCATTATATCTCATAGGCTGGCAGTACTTCCAATGACGACGGCTCTCTACTTCTGCTAACAAGTGCCAGTCAGCGGTACACGATATACAATTAAATATCCTTTCAGAATATATATACAGGGTGAGGCAGCTAAGTCATAACACCCCTTGTATGTCCCCAACCGTAATAGATACAAAGCTGCCGTTTGGACAGTGAATTGGAGGGACAGGGGCTACTTGAATAAATCACATTTCATGTTTGTGCTATTTTTTTGTGACAGAGATATGAGGCCATTTTTGGAGTTTTTAATTGGAAACCTATGTTAAATTTTAGCGTAACATGATGGGCCTAAAAAGACGGTTTCAAACATATGTATATCACAATATTTAGGCGAATAGTTTTTGAGACACAGATATGTTCTCGTATCGTGTTCGTCCTTCTAAGCGGAGTTGTCCAATGCGACCTTTTCTTTTGTGTAGAGTACATGGTAAACGACGCGAGTCCGTCCTTACACAAACTCGTCCATTTACCCAACAATAGTAATAAACACTGCGATATTTTGCGCAAAAATTAACTGATGATGTCGCGCAAATATTATTCAGTTATTTGACAACTGTGATACAAAAATAGTAGGCAACATACAGTATTAAAATACTACAAGATGTTAACACATTTTAAGTAACAGAAATACAAATGTAAATGAGGAGGCCCTTATTGGTCACAATTAATTCGTACGTATTTGTTTCTTATTTCAAAATATTTACTATTGATCACAATACAAAGCCAATACACACGAAGATGCAAATTACATACTGTACATGATACAAAACTTTACTGAAGCATGTGCTCAAAATGCTTCCCCTCTGCTGCAATGCACATTTGTAGTCACCGTTCGAATGCTTTATGAACGGCTGCGAGGGTGTCACGTGATATATCAGCGCACGCTTCGATGATACGTTGCTTCATATCGTCTGTCGTAGTTGGTATTTGAGCATACACTTGATGTTTGATTGCTCCGCACAGAAAAAATTCAAGAGGGGTCAAATCAGGAGACGAGACTGGCAACTTCACTTCAGCACGTCGTCCTAACCAACAATTCGGGAACTTTCCATTTAACATTTCTGTAACCACACGGGAAGAGTTAGCAGGACAGCCGTCATGTTGGAACCACATGCACTGACGCGTAGTTAGTAGTACCCCTTCCAGCTACGAGGGTTATTCCAAAAGTAAGGTCCGGTTATAAAAAAAAAAATCAAAACTAAAATGTTTTTTCAAAACAATTGTTTTATTTACATTCCTTACGTCTTTATCTATTTTTCTACATAACTTCCATACTTATTTAAACATTTGTCACATCGTTCAACAAGCTTTTGAATGCCCATGTTATAGAAATCGGCCGCCTGTGACGATAACCAGTCCTTAACTGCTTCTTTCACTTCATCATCTGTGTCGAAGCGCTTGCCGCCGAGAAACTCCTTTAAGTAACGGAACAGGTGGAAATCACTTGGCGCCAGGTCCGGACTGTAAGGAGGATGGTCCATCTGTTCCCATCCAAATTTCTTGATCAGAGCTTGCGTTTCATTTGCAGTGTGGGGTCTGGCATTGTCATGCAACAACAAGATTCCAGACGACAAAAGACCACGTCGCTTATTCTGGATTGCACGTCGAAGTTTAGTCAGGGTAGCGCAGTAGGCGGCTTTACTAATCGTTGTTCCTCTCTCCATAAAGTCGACTAAAAATACTCCACGTCTATCCCAGAACGCAGTCGCCATAACCTTACGTGTTGAGATTGTCTGCTTTGCCTTGACCTTGACTGGCGATGACGTGTGACGCCATTGCATTGACTGACGTTTAGACTCTGGAGTGATGTGAGAAACCCATGTCTCATCCCCTGTGACAACACTGTCTAAAAGACTGTCACCTTCCTTATGATATCGCTCCAAAAAATCAAGATCAAAAGCCATTCTTTTCATTCGTTGGGGCTCAGTAAGCAGCCTGGGAACCCAACGGGCACACAATTTGTGAAACTTCAAATGTTCAGACACAATTCTGTACAAAGTTGTTCTACTCACATTCGGAAAATGCATGTCTACGTCTGTAATAGTGAATCGGCGATCTTCACGAATTTTTTTGTCAACCGCATTGACCAAATCGTCTGAAATCACTGATGGTCGGCCACACCGTGGTTCATCGTGCACATTATCCCGTCCTTCATTAAAAGCTCGCACTCACTTGCGCACTTTACTGTCGCTCATTATGCTAGGACCGTACACTTCAGTAATCTGCCGATGGATTTCCGTCGCTGAATTGTTTCTTGCAGACAAAAACCGTATCACTGCCCTTACTTCACAATCGGCGGGCTGATCAATTGTCTTAAACATTGTAAAGTGACACTGTGAACTACACTCAGCAACAGTAACAAAGCGAATGGCGGCGTTTGACGCGCGAGGCTTGCCGGGAGTCGGCGCGCATGCGTGTTTTGTCATTGGCGCCAAATTTCAATAGTTATGGCGAATCGGACCTTACTTTTGGAATAACCCTCGTAAATGGGCAGAAAGTTTCGCAGGAACTGTGCATAGTTATTGCCATTTAGTATACCCAGAATGACATTTCCGACGATGCCGCACAGAATGTTAACACTCCACGGTTGCTGATGCTGTACCTGTCGAAACCAATAAGGGTTCGCTATTGACCAGTAATGCATATCATGCTAATCCACATTATCGTGGCTGGTGAAAGTCGCTTCATCAGTAAAAAGCATCCGTTGAAATACGTTGACTCATCTTGTAGGCGCTGCAGAGCAAAGAGGCAATATTCCTGGCACCGTTAGAAATCCACACCGGAGAGTGCTTGATGTAATGAGAGGTGAAATCTATGCCAGTGCAATATGCGTAAACACTTCTCTGACTTATACCACTTTCCGAGGCAATACGTCGCGACGAAACAGTAGGGTCGTTATACCCCAGCGCTAGAACGCCCTCTTCATGTACCTCACGAGTTGCAGTTTTGTGCCTTGTCCTCTGTATGGCGTTCCGTGATCCCGATTCAAATAGTTCCTTGCAAATACGTGCAAGAAGCTGGCGCGTAGGAGTCTCACGATCAGGATGCAGCTCTCCATGTCACTTTATTGCTCTAAATGCATTTCTTCTGCATTTACCATACACTTGAAGCATATATAACTTTTCTTCTTTGGTGTACATGTCTGCTCCAAGAAACTGTGACGGAAATGCGATGTCTCATTACCCCAGCAGCCCATTTATACCCTTTTCTCCAGCTACCCTGTGCGTGACCTTGCAGCGTTATCCAGAAGCAGGAAAACTCCTTCCCTCTTTAATTCCTCAGTGGTCAACAGGACAGGCCGTATTGGACAACGCCGCTTAGAAGGGCGAATACGATATGGGAACATATCAGTGTCTCAAAAACTATTCGCCTAAATATTATGATACACACAAATTTGAAACTCTTTTTAAGCCCATCATGTTACGCTAAAATTTAACATAGTGTTTAGTTAAAAAAAAGACCAAAGAGGGCCTCATATCTCTGTAATTAAAAAAATAGCATTAACTTGAAATATGATGTATTCTAGTAGCCCCTGTCCCTGAATTCACTGTCCAAACGGCGTCTTTGTTATCTATTACGGTTGGGGAGATACAAGGTGCGCTATGGCTTAGCTGTTTGGCACACACCTGCCAGTTCTTCAAAAAGGCAAAAATCTGCGAGAGAAATCTCTTGCCATGGATGTTGTTAACATTAGGACACATGTAGTAGTTTCGTCACTCAGTGAACCAGCAGCTGCATTTCATTTTATAGTAGGTCCTTAGTAAAGTCCAATGTTTGTTGACTTTTCTCTTTCTTGTGATCTACGGACTGTTCACAAGTACTACGATTACGAATATTTTGGCTATATAAATGTAAATTTAATTTTGCAGTTTTAGTTATACAGGGTGTACATAAAGTCAGGGAACACTTTCAATTATTTATTGCACAAGAACTGAACATTGTATAGATATCAAATATATTGTATTTTGAAGAGAAACTCTGAAGGTTTTTATCACAAACATTCCATACACGAACCATGAGTGACCCGGCAGATGTCAATACGGTAATCGAATTTTTTCCATACCCTTCCCAACATGGCATCGTCGACTATCGCAGTCGCTCCCGGAGCTGTGCTACGTCACGTGGTTGAGGTGGTACATACACCAGACCTTTAATATTTCCCCACAGAACAAAATCACACGGAGTGAGATCTGCTGATCGGGGAGGCCATTTCATGAAACAGCTGTCCCCTTCTGTAGCACGGCCCCGATCCATTGATGCAACAGCTCTGTGTTCAGGTACTCACGAACTTCACGATGAAAATGGGGTGGAGTCCCATCCTGCTGAAAGATGAATGGAGAGTCCGATTGCATTTGAGGCATCAGCCATTGCTGCAACATGTCCAAGTAGGAATGTCCAGTGACAGTGCTCTCGGCGAAGAAGAATGTTTTCGACGTGACAAGGCACAAAAAACATTTACCTTTGGTGAATCACGTTCAAATTCAATGCATTCGTGTGGATTCTTTGTACTCCAGATTCGACAATTATGCCGGTTAACTTTCCCATTAGTGTGAAAAGTGGCTTCATCGCTAAAAACTAAGCGATTTACAATTCCATCCACATCCTCATTCAATTGTTGCAACTACGAACAAAACTCAAAACGCTTGTCTTTGTCGTCATCATTGATCTTCTGCACTAGCTCCAGTTTGAATGGTTTCATAGACAACTTCTGCCGCAGGACTTTTCACACTGTCGTTGGAGCCTCTTCGAGTTCATGAGATGCACGACGCACAGATTTCTTTGGACTCCTTATCAACGCCTCTCGTACGCGCTCCACATTCACTTCACTGACACTGGGACGTCCGCTTCTCTTTGCCGGGCACAAGCAACCCATCGAAACGAATTTTTTGTACCAGTGGTAAATGGCCTTCCTTGTTGGTGGATTCTTACCGTGCTTGGTTCTAAACATCCGTAGAACAGCTGCAGTACACTTGTTTTTGTCGAACTCCAACACACAGAAAGCGCGCTTCGCACCTGAATTCGCCATGTTTGTGACTAGCGTTGACTATCGTAAAATTACCAAACTACGCTGTGGCGGTGTACAGTGTTTCTCTTCATTATGACATATGTATGGTATCTGTACAATGTTTGGTTCTTGTGCAATAAATCATTGAAAGTGTTCTCAGACTTTATGTGCACCCTGTATCGGTAACGTAATGTTGTCTATTTAAATTTTCAAGGTTGATACCATTTTTAAGATTTTGTTTATTATTTGCGTGCTGGTTTTTAACATCCATTTATGACACAACAGTTCATTATTGTTGGTAACAATGCATGTGGCTCTAAAAAAAACGCAAAATATATTCATGGTGTGTCTGCTAACTGTCGTTTCATTTACTGTTGTTTGCTTTTTCCAAGTGCGAACCAAACGTAACGTCCATTTATAAAATATAGGTAATTGTATGTCGATTTCCTGGTTTCGTTTCTGAACTTAAAGCAAAATATCAAAGCGCATCCTCCAGCTCTTTCAGCAAGTACTGGAGGATTTTCTAACTACAAGCACCTGTTTTCGAGAACTTCTGGGTGCTGACTGACTGTCAAACACTGCAATAGCTCTAAGCTCAGGTTCCGTATCTTCAAACAATAAGACTTTGAGGAAAACTCAGATATTTCAAAATGGTTCAAATGACTCTGAGCACCATGGGACGTAACATCTGAGGTCACCAGTACCCTAGAACTTAGAACTACTTAAACCTAGCTAACCTAAGGACATCACAAACATACATGCCCGAGGCAGGATTCGAACCTGCGACAGTAGCGGCCTCGCGGCTCCAGACGGAAGCGCCTAGAACCACTCGGCCACACCAGTCGGCTTGGAGATTTAAAATTAATTATCTTTTTTGTAATTTCAGTTTCGACCTCCTACACAGTTTTTCCTTTAGTTCATTTTATAAACCATTTAACGATATTTTTAGGTCATTTTAGTGATAACTTTCCAGGTATATTTGGTCATAGAAATCCTGACGTTGCAGTTACACCTCGTTCCTAAAATTCTTAAATTACATAAATCCTCAGTTGGTGCAGTGCTTCCTCCCCCTCCCTCCCCCTCCTAACCCACTCTGCTGTCGCCCCTGGTCACAGGTAATAAATGCCATCATAAGTACGACGATTTATAGAAAAACATTAATAATGAAAGTTCAACTAAAATATCAGTGTACGGGAACTTAATAACAACTGTAATAAGTTTGAAACTTTAGAAAGATTAGAAAATGCATTTTTTACGATGGACTAGATATTGAGATCTGACAGATTGTCGTTAAGAGAATAGCCACTCAGTACTTAGGAACGGATTTATACTATCTCAGCTGTAGACGAGAGCTACTTCCACTGACATTCGTTTTCAATGAAAATTTGAATCAAAAGAAAAAGGTCGCTTCAGCTTTTGAAAAGATCGAGACTGCATCACTTAGTTTCAAAATCTACATCATCTACAAGGCACCGCTCATTTTTTCGAAGGAGGTAAAGTTTCTTTATCTTGAGGCACAATAACTGCAAAGGAGCCAACGTCTCCGTTTTCCTGGTATTCCGATACGGAGAAGCATTCGCAGAATATCAGATTAAAGAACAGATACTTATTCTAAAGAAAAAGCAGATCCGTTTCAGCTCTTGGCGAAAAATTACAGTAAATTCACGAGCGTGTCAATGCAAATGAACCATCTATTTTGTCTTCTGTCATGATCTACACTTCGATAATACCACAGAAAAGATTTACACAGATCTGGGTACGTCCCTGACTGAGATAAATTCTCGTGGTTGTGAATTTCTGGTGCCTCAAATGAAACGAAATCAAGTTGCCCTGGTGTAAGAAGTACCGTACTTTTGTATTTCTAGGAACAGAATCAGTGGGAAAATTTCCATATGGGTGAAGTCTGATAGACGCAGCATCATAAATGTTACAAAATCAAAGGAAATATATTCAACGTCATTTAAGCTTCCCACTGTTGATGGGGTTACTAGGAACTCACGCAGATTAGTTAAAATTATTTAAAAAGTTAGTTAAAAATTAAATTAGTTACAATAATTAATTAGTTAACGTAGTTATTTAATTAAAGTAGGTGGTTAAAAATAAATGATGCCTGTGATGTTTATTCTTTGAGATGTGTCCCATGGAACAGGCACCAATATGATAGTGTTTCCACAATGAACCAAGACACAAAGGAGTTAAATGCATTAGCTGCCAATGGGAATTAATTTACATGATTGGGGACAGCTGAATATTGTGTGGGACAGGGATTCAACCCCGGGCCTCCTGATTACAAGGCAGACACCACATATGTAATTACGGCAATGACGCATAGTGATCCCTTCAGTACAGATGCACATGAAGCTCGAACTCTTACGGGAATCGGAGAGATTCAGTGACCAATGAACCTAATGAGCAGGGGCACTACACCAGTATTGTGGGGTGTACATTGAGAATTCGCGTCTGACGGGAGATCTGCTAGGACACTCCATGTTGTTGTCATGACCACTGTGTCTGCACGGCGGAGTGATCAGCGTATCTGCCTAGTAAGCAGGAGACTCACGCCAGAATCCTGGTCCAGCGCAAATTTTCAGCCCACTTAATGTCTTTAATTCCATTGTGTCTTAATTCATAGTGGCTGCAGGATAAAGTGGTGTCTGCTCTTTCTGACATATACAGTATAATTAGAGCAATGACATCAATAATCAAATGGTTCAAATGGCTCTGAGCACTATGGGACTTAACTTCTGAGATCATCAGTCCCCTAGAACTTAGAACTACTTAAACCTAAGTAACCTAAGGACATCACACACATCCATGCCCAAGGCAGGATTCGAACCTGCGACCGTAGGGGTCGCGCGGTTCCAGAATGAAGCGCCTAGAATCGCTCGGCCACTACGGTCGGCCATCAATAATCCATCCAGTGCATATCCACACCAAGTCCTACTCTTACACGGATTATGGGGCTAATGAGAATAGTAGGGCAATGTCGGTATGGCTGCAGTGTTAATAACAAATTAATGAACTAATTAATTAAATTGATCAATTAATTACCCCCCAAACACGACCACCCCCATCCCTGGATGACTTCATGGGCTTTTCCTCAGCCTGCACGTGGGCCCCCACCTCCCTCGTCCCTTCCAAACGCCCGCCCCCCTCTCTCTCCTCCAACTACCCTATTGGTGGGAACTTCGAATTTTGGCGGGAACTTCGAATTTTGGCGGGAATTTCTTGTCCACGGTTGTGTTGACGTCTCTTATCACCCAACGCCCAGGAACTGCTGGGAAATTAAAATGAAGTGCCGTTTCCGGAACTTGAACACAAGTCCTCCTGAAATCGATGCCCAGGTGCACCCCCATGACACAATTAGACCACCAAAGGCGCCTAAAATTGGCAGAAACCAATAGGAACACCGCATCAAATGGTTCAAATGGCTCTGAGCACTATCGGACTTAACATATGAGTTCATCAGTTCCCTGGAACTTAGAACTACTTAAACCTAACTAACCTAAGGACATCACACACATCCATGCCTGAGACAGTATTCGAACCAGCGACAGCAGCGGTCACACGGTTCCAGACTGAAGCGCCTAGAACCGCTCTGTTTAATGTCTGTGTTTACTGTCATATGAGGAAGATAGTTTTTCTTCTTTGCTCATCAGTGGAGCCTGTCAAGGTTTGCAACCCTGTCGGACCCCCCCCCCCCCTCCCCCCTCAGCAGCGGCAGCACCCTGTGATTCTGTCGTGCTCCTGGTCAGCTGGATGGAGCAAGACAATCAGCTGTTATTGTCCACTGAAGACACCCAGACAGCTCCTGACTCGCTGAAATGAACCGGGACTCCTAATCAGCATTACGCAGGTCAGTACTGGACCACATCATATGCACCATCACAGAATATTCCATTGACACTACATGGAAAAAGTGAGGATGTAGTGGATGAGAAGATACTTGTTAAGCCTTCTGCACCACTGCTCCTCTCTTCAGTGTATAATTTAACCGGAAGTGGTGCGAAGCATTTACATATTGGTATAGAGGCAACTGCCGATAGAGACTGCCGTGTTGTGACAGGGATCGAGAATGCAGCTAAAAATATGAAAGTACTGTTTACGGACGTGGAACAGGATCAACTGTGTCATGCATCAAGCAGCAGTTGGCCGCTGAGTGTCGTCAGAGGCGCCCTCCTCTGCCATTTACTGTGCTGCTCTATCTCTATCCAGTACAACAGTGTGCAATTACTCTGCAGCCCTTAAGACATCGGATGACACATCCATTTATCTGCATCACTCCACCATTAAAAAGGCGTTCTTTTCACAGAAGGTGTTATCCATTGTGTTAGAAAGACTACAGAGGTGGTTCCATCTGTTAAACCTGTGTTTAGGGACAGTGCAGAGTACCTAAGTATGAGCAGTGTGCATGTGGATGACTGCGAACAATGGATCAATGTGGTGCCAACGAAAACTAAAGTACTGCCAATAAATTTGAGAGAAATACATGCTGAATTCTGTGCTTACAAGAAGGCTTTATTTCCTATATTCTCTACGTTGTTAAGATGGAGAAAGGACCTGTCGATGTAGTGCGTCCTATGTGTGATTACTAAATTAAAATGTATATAACCATGCATGTCTTTTTAATTTTTTACCTCTCATTACATTCCAATGATTACTAAATTAAAATGTATATAACCATGCATGTCTTTTTTATTTCTTACCTCTCATTACATTCCAGGTACTAAAGCCATTGCCACCAGTATCTTCACTGCAAACACGCAATCGCAGAAAATAATCACATTTAACTAAATTTTCCGTAAAAAGCCATTGCAGCCAGTACCTGACGTAGTAAGTATCATGGCAGGGTGGATGAAGCATCAAGACATTGTTGCAAGCGACTGGAGCTGTGATGGTGTCAAGAAGACGGGAAAAATAATGGGCTACTCCTTCCTGACAACACACATGCAATAATTGTAGGTCCATCCAACTGCCGCAAGACAAATGTCCTGATGTTACTGCAAACACATCAAAATGGCGTCTGCTTTTATCATGTATGTGTATTTTCAAAAACACAGTTTCAGCCTAAATACCAACTATTACAGGAGATACTGCAGTGTGTAGATGGTGAGGCGTACACGATATTCGTTGAGAGCACTGATACCCGTCCACCGGAAAAAGTAAAGACAAGCACAGTGTTTATATTTGATGATGTTACTGTGCAAAACTAAGATCAGGTATGGCTGTTGGTTTATTATATCTGAGTCAGACATATTCCAGAATCCCAAAGCAGGTGGTGAGGGATAATGGAGACTTATTTATAGCATTCAAACAGGACAATATGAATTTAAAACACATTTAGCAGGCTCATCTAGGAACCGATATCTCGATCAATGATTTTTGTAAAGGTATGTACAGATTGCTGCAATCACTCACAGTAGATGTCTCTCGTTATTGATAAAACAAGAAAACTGAATTATGGCAGGTATAGAGGGAATTTCCAGGATTTCCGTTACACGTAGCCAAGCAAAGAGGTGAGTTCATCAGTGCACACACCACCATGGGTAAATTCGCATGCAGGCCCGGAGCTCATTTTGATAAGATTGATGTGCATAGACGAAAAACTCTCTTGTACATGGACGCGAAAATTCAAACTTTCGAAGGTAAAGTTTGAGGCGTACGCAAGGAACTAGAGACGTATTGTCATATCCGTCTGAGACCGGACAATACACTGAATGACCGGGTTAATGGAATCGAGTGCTCCCTCCGTCGGAGGTTCGAGTCCTCCCTCGGGCATAGGTTTGTGTGTTGTCCTTAGCATAAGTTAGTTTAAGTAGAGTAAGTAGTGTGTAAGGCTAGGGAACGATGACCTCAGCAGTTTTGTCCCATAGAATTTACCACAAATTTCTAAATTTCCAATAGAATCAAGTAGAAAGTAAGTAACTTAACTGAAGGTGAAACAGCTTTTATTGAGAATGGGACATTGTATGAACGGGTTAACGGAATTGGAAAGAAAGTAGGCAACTTAACTGAAGGGAAAATAGTTGCTACCGAGAAGGGGGAGCGGCATAAGAACAAGAAGAGCGGATACACTAAACCTCATGCTGCACGGAATTCCGATTAGTATACACCGAAATGTCGACTAAGCAAAAAGTCATCATAGCACGGAATTTCGTTTGCGAGAAGTTGCTGTGGTTAGGGCATATGAAGTGGGAGCAGCCGCTGTGCGAACCTTTAAACCCGTTACTTAATCTCTTGATGAATTCTCTGCGAAATTCCATAATGACGACGATGACACAATTGCCGATTTCATTAACTGCCACAGCGACGCTAGGATAGACAAAACATTTGGTGTCAGTGATGGAAAACCATACATATTGTGCACGCCGCCTATAATTTTAAATGGAAAGACAATGCAGATCGTCTAAAAACAGTTTCAAAGAACACTCGGTCTACTGAAACTTAATTTCTAAGACCCACAAAAACCGTAAATTATTCTCGTAAGGATCTGGAAATGTATCCTGAAATATCGCTTTTGGCAGATCTACATAAGAATGCAAAAATCCGAAGCAATGTGAAATACAAATCCATTATACAACATATATTGCATGGAGAAAAAAATTGCAGTGGTAATGGTACTGACATTCAGCATACAAGAACGAGCATTCGACTCCCTCAGTGTACATACTACGACGACTCCAATGAGCTAATATACTGGCTATGACTGTTCATGGCATCAGCTGCCGCTGGTAATGCAGCGCATTTGAATGAAGTTGTTTGAGTAATTTCTGAACATAGAGAGACAGGTATTATCTAATGAGTATGGAGGCTGTAGTTCGAGAACTGCACAAACCAGCACGTTAAACGTATCCTCAAAGATAATTATGATTTAAGGTTTGGATGATCTGAGTAGGGGGGGATCTTGTCGACATGAGGGAATATTCACGTGTGAATAACAGATTCAAATATATTTGCATGGTCATTGGTACTTATTCCAAATATGTCTGGGCATTATAGATAAAAGAGAAAACAGGTAAGGATGTCGCGCATGTGTTTGAGGGATTGCTGCAGACACGGACGAATCGAAGCCCAGACAACATCGACACAGATCACGGAGACGAATTTTACAATTGATATTTGAAGACTGTGATGGAGGTGTGTGGAATACATCACTATTCGACGTTCACCCAACTGAAGGCCAGTATCGTGGAACATCTGAACAGAGCAGCGAACACCAAAATGTGGATGCACTTCAATCTTGGTGGCTCACACAGAGGATCGCCATTCTCCAGAAAACAATTGCACAGTATAATCGAACCAAACATCGCACAATAGAAATGAGACCAGTCAATGTTCATGTTAACAGACTACTAGATACAGTACATAATCGTATTAAAATGTTAGATCAGTGCAAACTGCAGTTAAATGTAGCTGATATAGTAAATAATTCAAAACGAAAGAAAATATTTGAGAAGTCATGCGTGCCAAACTGGTCAACCAAGATATTCATAGTTTCCAAAGTCCAGAGAATTAACACTAGAACCTACCTCTTAAAGGACAGCAGTAGTACTGAAATTTCAGGATGCTTTTACAGAGAAGAGTTACAGAAGAGCTCGGAACTAGATGCGTATCTCGTAGAGAGAGTTACGCAGCGTCAAAGGAACAGAGCATTAAATGGCTTGGTTTTCCCGCATCACAAAACAGCTGGATCGACGCTGACGACCTGCAGTACAAGAGGGTGCACAGACCACAGCCACCTCAGTAGCATAATATGCGTGGTAGGAGACACATTAAAAGAGGAGGTTGTATTCTCGACAAATTACCAGTAGAAGTACATATTCCTGGGTATAGCTATTGTGGACCTGAAGCAAAACGTCCAGAATGATTTGTATGCGGTGACAAGGGGAAACATCTGCTCGTTGAAGAGTGTATGGAACACGACATCGAATACTCAGCAAATAAACATCGTAACACGGCCGATCGAGTTTTAGCTGATAAATCTAAGGTAATATGTGCGAGGAGGGATATTGGTATAGGTGAACGCATTGGAGAACTATACGTGCTATAGTTAAGTTCGGCTTGGGTGTGAAGAAGTTCAGCCAAGTTTTGAGCGCTGCACGTAGGGCGCTAAGCAAGAATATGACAACCAAAGGTTGTACGAAAAATTGTATCCTGCAGCTTCGTATGCAGCTAGCCCTGTAGCAGAAAGAAACGAGAAAGAGAAGATCGATTAAACCACCCAAGGTTCTACCAACACCCATGACGACGGGTGGAATTACTCCATTCCCCATTCCTGCCCTGGCCAGTCTCTCAGCAAAGGGTTCCCTGGCTGGGGGTACTGCGGCTATTGCCAGGACTGTCAAGTACACACAAAACTCTCAGGAGCAACAACAGGAGGCATGAAGACATAACCGCATGATGGAGGCAGCAGCCATCGGAAAAGGGCTATACTTGAAACAATACAACAAGAAACTAGGTCTATTCATAAAAAAAAAAAAAATAGTCCCTAAGCAGTCAGCCAGACAAAACGCTTACAAATACAGATCTGCTTGTCACGAAGAAATTCAACATTCCCAGTTTCCGAGGTGTTTTTATGTGGAATACATAAACCAAGACTATGTAGAAATCAGGAGAATCCGGAATTGGTGAATCTGGATGTAGCTGGAGGACCTAGAAGTCGCTTGGGAGCATATGTTTAAAAAAAAATCGAAATAACGGCTACTATCTTGACTCATACGGCGACCTGCAACTCCCAGAAGAATTACAACGATACTTCGATACTTCACAGAGAGAAGACAAGTGTTCTATAATTTTCCACCCTGACAAGGCTTTAAGACATTCCTGTTTAGTCATTTCGCAAAAGTTACTTCTGACGTTTAGGAATGGTATGTAAAGAGGGGTATTAATATTTCATTCACCAGTTGATTTTTAGATGCAACGTCGTATACTCAGACTTTAGAAGAACGATCGTCTGTATTACGTACGAATTACTTCACACCAATTGATTTAAGCATTGGAGATTGGAGCGTCGCGGTAACTGAACCGGAGACATACTACACCATCCCAAATATCACAGAGGCTAACATAAACTGCATTTGGAAATTAATGGTGAAACTGTGGAAATTGAGCCTGGTGCATACGATATTGACGATTTAAACGAAGTTTAAAGCGGTCTGGGAAACGGATTAAGCTCCGTGACAGTGAATATTCTCCCTGTCAGTACAATCAGTGTTGAGTGTAACATTACGACGAACTCATATATCAACGATAGATTGGTTCAATCAATTTACGGATTCTTTCCATCAGTTGGAACAAGGCACAATATTGTTGAGACTTCTGTCATCGCTACATACACTATGTGATCCAAAGTATCCGGACACCCCCAAATACTTACGTTTTTCATATTAAGTGCATTGTGCTGCCACCTACTGCCAGGTACTCAATATCAGCTACCTCAGTAGTCATTAGACATAGTGAGGCAGCAGAACGGGGTTCTCTGCGAAACTAACGAACTTCGAACACCGTCAGCTGATTGGGTATCACTTGTCTCATACGTCCCTAAGTGAGATTTCCATACCCCTAAACATCCCTAGGTCCACTGTTTCCGATGTGACAGTGAAGTGGTAACGTGAAGGGTAACGTACAGCACAGAAGCGTGCAAGCCGACCTCGTCTGTTGACATATAGAGACCGCCGACTGTTGAAGGGGGTCGTAATGTGTAATAGACAGACATCCATCCAGACCATCACACAGGAATTCCAAACTACATCAGGATCCACTGCAAGTACTATGACAGATAGGCGGGAGGTGGCAAAACTGGAATCTCGTGGTCGAGCGGCTGCTCATAAGCCAAACATCACGCCGGTAAATGTCAAACAACGCCTCGCTTGGTGTAAGGAGCGTAAACTTCGGACGACTGAACATTGGAAAAACGTTGTGTGCAGTGATGAATCACAATGTGGCAGTCCGATGGCAGGGTGTGGGTATGGCGAATACCCGGTGAACGTCAACCGCCAGCGTGTGTAGTGCCAACGGTAAAATTTGGAGGCAGTTTTGTTGTGGTGCGGTCGTGTTTTTCATGAAGGGGATTTGCACCCCTTGCTGTTTTGCGTGGCGCTATCACAGCACAGGCCTACATTAATGTTTTAAACACCTTCTGTTTGCCACTCTTAAAGAGCTATTCAGAGATGGCGATTGCATCTTTTAACACGATTGAGCACCTGTTCATAACGCACGGACTGTGCCGAATGGTTACACGACAATAACATCTCTGTAACGAACTGTCTTGCACAGAGTCCTGACCTGAATCCAACAGGACATCTTTGGGATGTTTTGAAACGCCGACTTCGTGCCAGGCCTCACTCGATACCTCTCCTCAGTGCTACACTCCGTGAGGCATGGGCAGCGATTCCCCATGAAACCTTCCAGCTCCTGATTGAATGTATGCCTGCGAGAGTGGAAGCTGTCATCAAGGCTGTGGGTGGACCAACATCATTCTGAATTTTAGCATTACCGATGGAGAGCGCCACGAACTTTTGAGCCATTTTCAGCCACAAATCCGGATACTTTTGATGACATAGTGTAACTTCCAGTGACAGTTAAGACATTGGACTATCTGGAGCTGCGTATTGTGGATCATAATAACCAACTTGTTGTGTTTTGTAGTGTGGGAATCATTGTAGGACTAGATCTACGGCAAGATAGGTGTAAGGTATAAAACCAACCCACACTGCGCACAGCACTTCACAGCAGTACCGCAAGGTGATAACACGTGCGAACTGAGAGTTTCTTAAATCACCAGGCTTGAAACTCGCAATGAAGTCGTCGCTCACTATATCTCATCCAGTCGAATGTGATGAGCGAATCATTCGCCATGTATACTTCTCGCATAAACCTTCTGTTTCAACGACATTTAACTAGAACGATGAAATTAGGATTGTCATCCAGCACCAAGACGCTTTGAGTCCTCCATGCAAGAGTTTCATATATTTGGATGGATCATTTAAGAAAACTGATGGTGGTCTTACAGTGAGATCAAGGCGTAAACACGATATGAAGTTAATGGGAAAGAGGTTGATCGTATGCGTAACCTTGGCATAGCATCAACCCTTAAAACGCATTTCTAATCATCACGCTCGGGTTTGAATGCTTTAGAAAATGCTGGATACTTCGTAGACGAGACTGTGGGCAGAACAACAGAAGAGTGCCGCTGATTTACTGCATGCATACCTCTAAAGTGCTAATGGAGTACTTTGAAGACACGCAGCGAATTATTACGAATGCTAAACAGGAGCTTATCCTGGTACGGAGTGCAACGGATAGCAACTCGTACCTTCCAGGAGCTCAAGAGGAGAATCAGATCATGATTAACTAAATTATATGGAAAATGCCACAGATCTCTGTAACAAACCACGAGCGTGTGGAGCTTTTAAAAGTTCTGAATACCATACATGCATTTCAGACCGACAGAAGGTGGAATTTAGCAAATAATTCCAACGTATTTGACAACTGTAATTTAACTAATGCTAGAGTCTACTTCGATTTAGAGTTCTATCCGTATAACAATTTACTGCTACAGTGGCACTAGAATGTATATAGTCAAATATTTGAGATGTTGCAAGGTCCCGTGCTTCTTATTATGAATGTGTTGAAGAGGAAGGATGCCTACCCAGTCCACGGTAATTCAATGAACTGGCACGAAATCACCGTAATAGACTCTTCTAAGCAGAACGAGATAATTATACCAGAATCAATAGATGTAGAATCGAATTTGACTTCCCATCAAATTTCCCAGAACAGAAGACAGCGTATGCTCTAGTTCTGCATGACAGCATGATTAACTGTTGCCCACTTACTGGTGTCATGCAGTGCACTGTATAAATGACCAAGTGCCGTGGCACACCCAAGAGCATTTCACAATGGCCACTTGCCGTGTGAAAGGCGTTGCCGACATTCAATGATTCTTTGAAGATGAGTGTAGACACTTCATAATTAATGGTTTTGGGCTCATAGCATGCACAGAAGCTGCTGGTAAAATAGACACATCCTCAGTAAGAATAGCATCACCGAGGCCTTTCAAGGTTGTGAACTGTGCTAAAACATGGAGGAGTGCCAAGTGGCTAACACATTTCTTTCATGGACTCCACTGGAACGGACCTGGTATACGTTATAAGCAAATGATGACGTCACTCCGAATATTCGATCATCCTGAGACCATCATCTACGTCAAAGGCGAGGAGACGACCACATGGATGGAGCGAATCTTCAAGTTTGCATCTATTAGAGACATGGAATTCTGCGGATGCCCTGCTATCCACCAGCTCAATAAGAAGTAGAAGTATGAAAACAGTGTTGCGTCTGCTTACAAAAATGTCAAATTACTTTTAAGATGGATTAATGAAAATAAATGAATGTTTTACCTCACGTTCTGTGTTTTTCTTTCTTTCTACCTAGTTCATACTTAGATAGTATGTAGCTTTGCTCAAATCCTACGTCTGTGGCTTTGTTCAAGCGCAGGAGATATAATTTCAGCCGTGTATGCTATATGTCTTCGAAAGCGAACACGATCACGCTTCGCCTGTTCCCAAAAAATTTATATGTGCAGCATGACAGGAGAAACACCATACAATCATTTTGTTTTCCTCCATCTTAAACGTCATCTCTCTCATTGTTCAAACTAATATCTTGCGCGTCTTGCACAGTCTTTATATACCTTTCTAAGGTTAGGGATTTGTGAAATAACAACAAAGATGTATAGTAACGAATAACAATTTTTCATTCAGGCATAAATATTCAGAGTAGTAATACCGCTTTACATCCACAAAACTTGTTGTTTTTACAATGCGCGAAGTCATATTACATTTAAATTCACAATTCTTGTTACAGTTTGAAATTTTTTATTCACATTTTATTTCTTTAAAAATAATAGTAGTGGTGGAAAACATATTTAGGAAACATTTACATTACGTTGCAGTACTGTTTACAGCTATTGCGGAGGCATAGTTTCTCTTACACTAATACCATTACTAGTGAAACTTCACCCAAAACTGATGACTTAATTTATACTTTAAACTGGGTGCCCCTAATCGTTTTATACCTCGATCGGCTGAAACAATTTGATAGTACAATGAAGAAAATGCCTCTAAAATGTTCATCCCAAAACCTGCAATAAAATAAACTGAGTGGAACTCACACTTAAAACTGGTATGAGATGGACAGGTAGCGGTAGGTGAAATTAGAAAACTAATCTATTTACACATGCACTCACACAATCGCACATGCACATCAAGTGCAAAAAAGAGAAATACGGTTAACTATTTATTTCCTTCATTTACAATTTTTTAAGTTCTCTGATTACTTTCTCCATTTTTAATCATTATATATATATATATATATATATATATATATATATATATATATATATATATATATATATATTATTTTAACTTTTTATAACTTTTATAATTTTTTTACCAGCACATGCTGATATATATTCATGCAATCACAAGCATACACACAGACACACATAAGCACTCACATAAGCAGACACACCATACATCACACAAATACAATATTTACACTAGGATAAAAGAGCTATACTATTTGGCACAAGCTCTCACTCATCCAGTCACTCACTCCCTCTCTCATTCACAACGTCGGAGTCCCCGACGCCCTATCGTGCTTCAAGTAAATAGAGTGAGTACCGAAGGGCTTAGATCTCGTCGTCACAAATGGCTCTTTTGTTGTCATGAGGTGACAATCCGACAGCAGACCGCAGCGCAGTGTACATCTCGTGACCTCGCGACCGAATTCTAGTCTGCTGTACCAAATGTGGAGGTTGTGGCGGAGCACCAAGAACACCACCATAGAGGCAAGTATCTTCGACCATGAGGACACTTGATGCCACACGTTACATCCTTAGCCCGCCTCTGGGTGGCTCCATCTATTGTATGACATGCATAGATTTCGGATCTTAGAACTACAAACTCTCCTATCCGCAATTAATCCGCCTCAAAAAATGGTTCAAATGGCTCTGAGCACTATGGG
Organism: Schistocerca americana; assembly: GCF_021461395.2. Taxonomy (NCBI): domain Eukaryota; kingdom Metazoa; phylum Arthropoda; class Insecta; order Orthoptera; family Acrididae; genus Schistocerca; species Schistocerca americana. The sequence goes on along the minus strand of NC_060125.1, from coordinate 267,173,273 downwards.
ACTTAACATCTGTGGTCATCAGTCCCCTAGAACTTAGAACTACTTAAACCTAACTAACCTAAGGACATCACACACATCCATGCCCAAGGCAGGATTCGAACCTGCGACTGTAGCAGTCCCGCGGTTCCGGACTGAGCGTCTAGAACCGCTACAACACCATCCGCCTCGTTTTACATTAATCCGAAAACATTCTTGTTCTGAGGAGCAATACCATAAGGATTATTGGTTGTACATCCCAATGTATCGAATTCTTTACCATTACGTCTAATTACTTCATACAATTTGCAGTTCTTCACCCAATAGCTGAAGCTTGTAAGAGGTATGTGCTGCCTGCGATATAGAATCGCTGACCAGAGAGCAGTGTTGACTGCAATACGAACTGTGTAACTGTAGCAGTTAGTTGTGGCTAGTCGCTTGTCTCAGGTTGTCTGCGCTTGTCTGCAGTCTGCTCTGGTCGGGAATCTGGAGATGGAGTATTATTGTATAAGGTAAAGAAGCAGCGTCTCGCATATCTAGTAATGTATCTGAACTGTCATCCAAATGTTTTAAAAATGTCCTAATAATAATTTTGGTGATATAAAGTAATTTTTTTTTAAAAAAAGCATTCATTTAAAAAAAATCAGTTGCTTCCTTTCACAAATCACAAATGTATAAGCCAGCATTGCATGGAACTGTGCAAAAAAAAAAAAAAAAAAAAAAAAAAAAATTAGGTAAGAGCAGATATATTCGGCGTTTTTTCATTGAGGTAAGAATTTTTGCTTTTTATTCAGAATGATCTTACAGGGCCACGACGCAGCATTGCTGTCATCCAAATTTTACCAGGTTACTGAATTAATTTTTTTATTATGAGGTTTAGGAATTTTTCTGTTTTGAGCTTACATTAAACGGGAAAAGAAATTTTGTGGGTACATTAAATGTGAATGCATTTGTGCATGGAGATTATAAATGGGAACCAGTTTTGTTCTGAGGTCACACAAAAATTAGAATCGCTATCCATAATAATTATTTTTAATTTGAATTGAATAATTTTGTTGGGAGGTTACACTTGGCGACCCTGCCAGGATCGTATTTCTTTGTGAATCTCTGAGAAGTAGTCATATAGCTGCTCTTATTTAGTTAAATGTCGTTTGCGTCTGGTGCAACGCATTTACTAATTAGTCACTCTTGCTTTCACAGATAATCGGTAATTTATTGCTCTTTGTTGTAATTGTGTTTGTTCCATTTTTGCTTCGTCTTTGTTTCATTTTGTGCTTAATTTTGATTTGTGTAAAAATGCCGCGAAAAACTGTTAACAGTACATCGCGATGTGCAATGAGTGAAATAGCCGACTCGAATAATTTGAATGATAATACTTGCGACACTCAGTGTCTTAATGATAGTCCTCCATTTACAGACAATCAGTGTGTACCGATCACTAATAATGATTTTAATGCTAATGATGAGCAAACAATTTCAATTGTGTCCTCTGTTCATTTAACGACAACTGATGACGCGGCACGTTCTGATACAATGAATGGTACCCAGTTTGACACACCCGGTTTGCAAAATTTACGTAACAAACAGACAAATTTTTCTAACAAAAATGAACAGTGTAATCAGAATACGTCAGATTTATTTAATTCCGGTGTAGTGACCAACAGTGCACATCCGGTTAGCAAACATTTTCAAGAATCACAGAATAACCAAATGGTTACACAAAACATGATAACTGCAGATACACTATCACACAGTACAGAGAATAGAGTCGGTAATTTTAACTTGGATCAAGTTGTAGCATTATTGCTACAATTCAATGAAAAAAGGACAACCATCACAAACAAATTAATGAAAATTTCAAACAGTTGAATGAAAAACACTATCACCTAAATGAACAGAACAAACAACTTAATGAAAATTTCAAACAGTTGAATGAAAAACACGATCACCTAAATGAACAGAACAAACAACTTAGTGTACCGATTGCAGCCGTTGCCGCGCAATGTCATGATACTAAAGAACAGTTACGTGATGAAATTAAGGCTTATGCTAGGAACAATAGTGAAGAAATTAGATCTGTGGCTCAAGAATTAAGTAATACACATGCAGCCACAACTAAAATACTTAGAGACGAAATTAGTGCAGTCGCTAAACAATGCTCTGAAAACGAAACACAGTTAAGCGACGAGTTTAAATTAATGTCAGCAGAACTTTCGCGCACACTGAATGCAAAAGTAGACGCTAAATTTGACCAACAGAACAGCCAAATTGACGAACGCTTTAATCACCACCTACAAAACAGTGAAATGCGTGACCGTAAATTTATACAGGAACAGAATAAAATAAAGCGACAAGTCATGGAAACAATTACTGCACAGAGACAGGAAGATAAACGTAAATTGTTTACGAAAGCAAAAACATACGTAGACAACAATATTGCTACAGTATCAGACGAAATTAATACTATCAAACAGTTGAACACCGAATTGCCTGATGAAATCTCCGATCTTAAAGCAAAAACAGACACACACACAATAGACTTTCAGACAGTGACCGACAGACTTGAAAAATTAGAACTAATACAGGATCCCGATGCCATTAAAGCAGACTTTAAAAAGTTGAACAAAACCACACGTAAAATACAAGAACAAATTAATGCTTGCGAGACTAAAAACGATGATCAGGTAAAAATACTGACTGAAAAATACGATGAATTGGCCAGTCGTATTGATGGTATCGAAAGTAATAATGACACCAAGTCAGACGATTCTTCACCGATTTCGTTGAATCAAACACCTTAATTCCAAAATTTACAGCAGACAATCAGTGAGATAGGTTCGTCCAATAATACATTGCGTAGGAAATTGTCAATTTTACAGCATGAAGTGACAGAAATGATAAATGTTTCAGCCTCTAACACGGCACAGCGTACGCCACTTTACGAACATTTGTCAGACTCACACAGCCAGTATAATTTAGGTAATTTACAGAGAGTACGTGACTTAGAATCCGAACAGACACAGACAAATAGATTATCATACAATCCTGAACCTGTTCACACATTCAGAGACGATAACGTTGATTATAAATTTAAAGTATTTAAAAATGACAGAACACAGATTCACGCTTTGGACTGGATACAACAATTTGTTTTTGATTTTTCACCGGCATTGCCTGTAACGCAAAAACTAAAATTTATTTGCAGCGCGTGATTGACCTCAGGGGATTCATTACACTTCGATGAATATGTGCCGTAGCGAGCACGGGGCCCCGAGCCGTAGTAGTGCTGTTTCATCTTTAGTTTTTTGCACTGCTGCCTTCTTTTCTACTATCCTTTATATCTATCAAAACAACTCTTCAACTATCGATCTATCTAGAATTAAGAAACGTGTAAAGAAAACCCGATATGACAAATTTTACCGAAAGTGACAGTTCTCTTTAGACACTCCCGAAATCACAACTACCGCTGTAATTTTAATAACAGATAAAATTGTAATCATCAGTATGTACAACATTTTCATCAGTATCGTCAAAATTATCAGCGACAGGAACCACGTTTTGGTAACAATAGACGCATTTCACCGTAACAGCATCAAAGCCAACCGGTTAGCATACCTGACCAACAATGCAGTCTGCAAGGTCAACCAAGCTTTAATGCTTCGCCGCCTACACGTATAGCGTCAGCTCCAACAAATAGTAACTCACAGCAACAAGGAAATCAGTACATACAGAAAACACATCATTTCAATTCCTATCGCAATGCACCGTGTAGAAATGACTATCATGACAGACGTAAAAGTAATGAGCACAATTTTCAGCATACATTTTAATAACAGTCGGTCTTACCAGCAGCAGAATCATCCGCAACAACAAATAATCATGAATGAACCAGACAGTAGATACCATCCCGGACGTAATACGCCAGGAAGAAATAACAGAACAGTACAAATAGTGAAAATGCCACAGCATCCTCCCGAAAATAATAGCACGTCAGATATAATTTGACTAGATACAGTACAGGTTGCATCTTACAGTAACGCAAGCAATGCTTTTGACACGCAGAATCTTGTTCACGAAAATGTTATTACTTTTGACGACATCCGATACACACTTTTGCATTAAAAGACAGAATCACAATGTATGTAGACGACATTCTTATTGCAGAAGCTAACTGGTCTGAACACAATCTGATTCTTGAACAACTGTTACGAACTTTTCGTGCACAAGGACTCACAGTTAATCTCAGTAAATCGCACTTTGGCAAAACTTCTATAAAATTTCTTGGACATGTGATTTCAGCAGAAGGCATTGCGCCTGACCCGGAAAAACTTCAAGCTTTACGTGACATTACTGTTCCTACGATGAAGAAACAACTACGCAGCTTTTTGGGTTTAATTAATTTTTTTTCGTAAATTTATTCATTACTCTGCTTTAGACACCCGTAGAATATGTCAATTGACGGGTAAAAACACTATTTGGTCCTGGGATAGGCAAGCACATTCTGAATTTATGAACCTGAAAGAAGCTTTGTTGAATGTACCACTTTTATCACATCCAGATCTTACTAGAAATTTTTCCATTGCCACCGACAGTTCTAACACCGCTTTAGGCGTACACATTTTTCAGGAAATTCAAGAAGATGGTACTACAGTAATTAAAAACATCGCCTTTGCAAGTCGCAGTCTGTCACCTGCTGAACGCAATTATTCTGTTACAGAACTTGAAACATTATGTGTTGTTTGGGCATTTACGAGATTTCAGCATTTTCTTTATGGAAGACACACTATTGTTTACGCAGATCATAGAACTATACAGTTTTTACTTTCCGCTAAATTTACACACGACAGATTAAGCAGATGGAAACTTTGATTAAAGGAATTTAATTTTGCAATTGTTCACATTGCCGGCACACAAAATATTGTAGCAGACGCACTATCCCGTTCTCTCAGCAACAATCAGCAAGACATCGCAACCAACTTCTGCAAAGCAAACTTCAGCGTCATGTACATTCAACAAGTTGCATTTCAAAATTTCATTTCGTCGTCATTACAAGACGTAGCACAAGAGCAGAGTAAAGACAAGGTATGGAAAGAAATTAAACATCTTTGGCAAGATAGGAATAATGTCACCATTAGAAACCATTACACTGTACGGAATAACATTCTGTTTCGCCGCTCTCACCCTGACAGCAACAATTGGTTATTATGTATTCCTGATGAGCTTGTTAACAAATTAGTTTGGTATATTCATTTAAGTTACGCACATTACGGAGCCAGAAAATGTTTTCTTATTCTGAGGCAGAACTGTTATTTTACCAACATTGAGAAACGTATTCGACGAGTTTTAGCGTCATGTAAAATCTGCCAGAAAGTTAAGTCAGATACGACTTGACATATTCCTCCGTTACATCCCATTGTACCTGTTAAATTGAGACACTTGGCTGCTGTAGGTATTTTTGGTCCGATTCCCAGAACTAATAGAGGTTTTTGCTACATTTTTGTCGCTGTTGAACTCACTTCAAAATTTGTTACCTTCACTCCATTACGCAAAGCTACTGCTAAAACTGTTTCGAAAGCATTTGTAAAACATTTTCTATTCCATGTAGGACATGTATTGAAAGTAATTTCCGACAATGGATCACAGTTTCGATCTGCTATATGGACACGTATGTTACGAGCTAGAAACATTTCTCCGATCTATATATTCAGGTACCATGCTTCTTCGAGCCCATGTGAACGACTAATGAAAGAAATTGGTAAACTGTGTAGAATATACTGCCATAAAAAACATATTGATTGGGACACACATATACTCTCATTCCAGGATGTAATTAATTCCATACCAAATGAATCTACTATGCTGTCTCCGACAGTTATACTGAAAAATGTTGAACCACCTAACAAACTTAAAGAATTAGTAACCTTTCCTACATCTCGTCGACTACGACACCATGAAATAATTGACATTGCGCTGAACAACATCAAACGTGCCGCAGAGGGCCGGAGAAGACAGCAAAAACAGGTTTGTACACGCCGTGACTTTCACATTGGGCAGAAGATATTAGTACACACACATTATTTATCCAACAGAGGAAAGAATAGGTGTAGTAAATTTGAGATTCTATACGCAGGTCTATATCGAATTCGCAGTACTCCTCACCCCAATGTAGTACACGTCGAAACTTTTAGAACCAGAAAGAGTAAAGGCAATCACAATGTCTCCAATATTAAACCCTTTATTAAATGAATATACTTTATGATTTATCACACTGTGATGCCATTTTCTGATTTTTATACGACCAATGATGCAATTATATTTATGTGACTACTTACTGATGATTATCGTATTTTTTCTTGGCAAGTGCCCGGCAAGGTAAGTTTAGCAGGTCGCTTTTCTTGTCGTTACACATCAGACCGTGCACATTTTCCATCATTCACATATGTATGATTGTTTTCCTGTTTTCTTTGTATGCACTATGAAATCTTTAAGGGCTCCGGAACGCCCTATTCTTGCAATGTTAAAATAACGCTTATAAATTACATCTTTCCTCACAAAGTATTTGAGGTAGGAAGTTGAACCTTTTACAGATTATTTATTGGAATATGGGTTACAACTAAACACAGGGATTTTACAAAATTTTAGTTCAGTTATTAAAGATGATTTTTTTCAATTGTAATGAAAATTCACAAAATTTTTTTGCAATTTTTTATCTATATATTCAAAAATATACAGTTTTTTTGGAAAAAGGCTGTGTTAAATTATGCAGAAGGTTCTGTGTAACATTTACTGAAAGTTTGAAACAAATATGTTTGGAAGATCCTTAGAAAACGTGTAATTAGTATGAGAAAATAAAAGTTTTGGGAATCGAGCGACAAAGATTGGATTAACTTTTTAGTGCATTCCAGGTCCATGGGACGGATTATCTTCATCCTCTGCAAACTCCTCCTCCAGCTTCCTCTTGTTCCTCCTCCTGTTTACTCTTGCTTGTATTTCTAGACTCTTTACAGCCCTGTCTGCAGCCCGAAGGCGTTCCTTGTCTAAAGCAAGCATCGCTCGTTGTTGTGTTCATAGATTATGCTACCATTTTCTTCAGTTGCAGTTACTGAAACACTGTTCCAAAAGGTGGTCATGTATGAACACTTATCACATTTCAGTTGTATTTCACTAGCAAGTCCTACGTGCTTTATTATGGAGAGTTCCAGACCAACTTCACTACAATGAATACATTTTACATAGCTTGAAAAAATTCCTTTGAGAACCGACATATCAAATATTTCATTCACATCCGATTAGCCCATAAAACATTCATAGTTTTCACTCATTGAACCAAGCTTCTTCTGTGAAGTATTTTCTTTCCCACTTTGACTGCTATGGGCAGGTGTACTTGAGAGGTTAGGTTCACTCACTTGGTTATCGTCTTTATTGTTTACAGTAATAACACATACCTTTGGCTTTCCAACATTTCTCCTTTTCTTAAAAGCCTTCAGAGGATGTCTAATAACTTTACTTTTACTCATTATTATACTTCAACAAAACAGAGACTCAAGAAACAGAATTAATTACGAATATTTTAGAGATAACGACAGAGTAAATAAACATGAAACAATCGACAATCACATCAGCGATATATATTGAACCATCACAGGTTAGCCACAACACATACTTTATCTCACATCACTAAAATGTACCTGATGAACACGGACGTTAATAATAACACCATTTGACAGCAGTTTAACAGCGCCACATTGGGTCACGCCCATGTAGAACACATTTCAAAAAAAATTTAAAAATAGTTGTAGTCTTCGGAATTGAATAAATTATATATCTATTAAAAGGTAATAGTCTACAGATTCAGAAAACGCAAAAAAGCAAAAATTGAACTTTTCATGATTTTGAGCCTTTCCGGAGCCCCTTAAGATATAACAAACACCAGTTGACTTCGACAATTTGCCTTATGATATCTCAACATCGTGACTATTTTGCATTTTTTTTTTGCTGCTTCATTGTGATACTCTGGGTACATTTTTTGCACCTGCACACTGTCTACGTTTTTGACATATTACGTTTTCTGCCATGCTATGCTGTATGCTCAATTATATCACTAGAAACCAGTTTTTATTTAATGGGTATATGATTTAAATGCGAGACATTAATCATTGTTCATCATTTTCAGAAAACAATAACGTGTAAAAGAAATAAATTAAACAAACCACAGTGGATTACTATAAAATGGGAATTTCACCTTCGGAATGAACGAAAGAAGATGCAATACCTCGTCACGAAGAGTAAAAGGATCAGAATTAACAAGCATTAACAAGAATATACTACACACATCGTATGATAGCGCTCTTAACTAATTTTTTCTTTCAGTATATGATGCGATTGATGCAGGCTGTCAGACAGAACTACACATCTTAGTTTTAGTGATGAAATATGCTAGAAATAAGGAACTCTGTGCTATGAATAGTTGTACGAAGTAAATGGTAATACGAATAATGAATAATGAAGTGTCTTTTTGCAGATGATAATGAATGGTGATGAATAGTGATGAAGAATATTTGTTTACAGGTGATGATAGTGATAAACTTTATATGGCTACTAAACGCACCACTTTTAAGTTTTTCTTTGCAGATGAGGATAATGATGAAGTTTATATATTTACTGTTAGTTAAGAAATGCTATGTAGCTATTTAAGTATTTGTTGCAGTTCGTTTTGACAGTATGTCTTATGTCGCATGGTATAATGACTGAAGGTTTTGGAAAAGACAGCTAGAGAACATATATATTGAATACACATTTCATTACCTGTTAATTCGAAGTTCACTACCTTTCAGCATAATATGCGTTTCTTCTTTCAGCTTAACAATCTATTTTGTATTTTTTTTCCAGGAGAAGCTATTCATGAAATTAATGTGCTATAAGCAGTTGGTCATTAAACCTGTTCTAGTACTTGCACTTTTTTTACCCATTTGTGTGTGTCATTCATGAATGTGATCACATATGCTCTACTTGTTTCATAACCTTGCTACAGCTGACTCATGACGAATGACGTTACCTATCCTTATTTGCAGCAATAAGTCAAAAGCAAATATTTTCATGCCCCAGCAATTAATTATCGATCCCAACGCAATGCATTGCTTGCACAAAAAAAATGTATTACCAGTCCCAAATAATGCTACCAGTTTAAGAGAGTTCTGAGTAATACTGAATGATGTTTTCTAATCACAGACCTTGAGTAATAGTTACAGTGTGTTACATTTTAAATATGTCGTATGTCACTTGAATGCCCGTTTGAATGATGACTTCTGATGATTTGTAACTGGCCAATGAGTGCCAATAATTATTTTAAATATGTCGTATGTCACTTGAATGATGAAAAATGTTTTGTAATATTCAATACTTGCTATATGTTTAGTAACTGGCCAATGAATGCCACTGTTTCTTATATTTGTATTATGTCACTTACAAGCTATATATATATGAATACCAGTAGCTTGGTGCTACACTCTTTAACTCCTGTTTTGAAGGATGACTTCTGATGGTTTGTAACTGGCCAATGAGTGCCAATGATTACTATAACTAGCTGAATTATGTAAATAGTATGTCATTAATTAACTCTTGTTTAATGATCACTTTTGAATAATGCATAAAATGGTTTGTAACTGGGCAATGAGTGCCAATGTCCACTATAATCAGATGACTTACGAACATTATTCTGTCATACTTCATACATAGTACAGAAATGTTCAGTAACTAGGTGATGGGTGCCACCAATTACTCAAATCAGTTGATAGACTAGTGTAATTCTCAATGATGACTGGCATAAGACTTAATGTACTTCATCTTCTGACCTAATTACCAGGAATTACTGCAATATACGTTTGTCCTGTCTATCCTCATGATCATGGAGCACTATATTTTGTTTTTGCACTAATTCTACGTTGGTGTACCTTACAAGAACGTGGTGTTCACATGACATGCTGTCCACCACCTTGAGCAATGGAGATGTTATTATGGTCCCACTGTTTGGTGTACCTAATGTACTACCAAAATGATAACATTGAATATTAATACGACATTTCAGTGTCTTGGCTACACTGATTAATACTTCAGGGAAGAGAACTTCAGGTTGTCTCACTTGGTGTTGTGCTTCTGTAGAAAGATATGGACTTTCAGTGCAGATACGTGCAACCTACTGTCCTACATCCATGATGCAATCCTTCCCTTTCCTATCCTAGTTCTTGTAAAATGGTAAAAAAAATACTACAGTGCGTAGGCACTTTATGTCATTTGCTTATATGATTTGTACTCATTGCGTATACATTTTGTCATTGCCTGATATGTTCTGTACTACAGTGCGTTTGCAATTTATGTCATTTGTTAATATGTTTTGTACTCATTGCGTATACATTTTGTCATTACCTGATATGTTCTGTACTACAGTGCGTGTGCACTTTATGTCATTTGTTAATATGATTTGTACTCATTGCGTATACATTTTGTCATTGCCTGATATGTTCTGTACTACAGTGCGTATGCACTTTATGTCATTTAATAATATGATTTGTACTCATTGCGTATACATTTTGTCATTGCCTGATATGTTCTGTACTACAGTGCGTGTGCACTTAATGTCACTTGTTAATATGATTTGTACTCATTGCGTATACATTTTCTCATTGCTTGATATGTTCTGTACTCAGTACATGTGCACTATATTTTATTTCATGTTCTGCACTTATATATATGTATGTATTCTGTGACTGTAAACTTAGTTAATTAAGAAAATTTTGTTGCTCATGGCAGGTCCAATTGACTCACCATCGCTGCCAAATTCCCCCCCCCCCCCCCCCAGTAAGAAGTATGTGCTGCCTGCGATATATAATCGCTGACCAGAGAGCAGTGTTGACTGCAATACGAACTGTGTAACTGTAGCAGTTAGTTGTGGCTAGTGGCTTATCTGAGGTTGTCTGCGCTTGTCTGCAGTCTGCTCTGGTCAGGAATCTGGAGATGGAGTATTATTGTATAAGGTAAAGAAGCAGCGTCGCGCATATCTAGTAATGTATCTGAACTGTCATCGAAATGTTTTAAAAATGTCCTAATAATAATTTTGGTAATATAAAGTAATTTTTTTAAAAGAATAAGCATTCATTTAAAGAAAAATCAGTTGCTTCCTATCACAAATGTAAAGCCAGCATGGCACGGAAATGTGTCAAAAAAAAAAAATTTTGGTAAGAGCAGATATATTCGGCGTTTTTTCATTGAGGTAAGAATTTTTGCTTTTTATTCAGAATGATCTTACAGGGCCACGACGCAGCACTGCTGTCGTCCAAATTTTACCAGGTTACTGAATTTATTTTTTTATTATGAGGCTTAGGAATTTTTCTGTTTCGAGCTTACATTAAATGAGAAAAGAATTTTTGTGGGTACATTAAATGTGAATGCATTTGTGCACGGAGATTATAAATGGGAACCAATTTTGTTCAGAGGTCACACAAAACTTAGAATCGCTATCCATAATAATTATTTTTAATTTCAATTTAATAATTTTGTGAGGAGGTTGCAAGCTATCTGTATCCATATAACGTAACTTTGTTTTAGTAAACTGATAGTGGAAGCGTACATGTGAAGTTTGGGGATGTCCGTTATACACATAGTCAAATAAACTGGTTTTGTAAACTCTACTGAAACCCTCTACAGCCTCACAGAAACCGAGATCTCATTGCAAATAGTGACCTGGTTAAAATATGGTCTGGCAATTTTGTAAGCCCCAAGACCCAACACATTCGGTCCTAATCAAAATACCGCCTTCATTTCTGATATTATGCATGGTTTTACCGAAAATATGATTATTCATCAATTTACGAAAATCATTTTCGATTTGCTAATCGCACCCACCCTCCTTTAAGCAATTCAATATACTCCTTCAGCCAAGAGGACTGAATGAAGGAGATAGCCTGTGTGATTATACCGGCTCCATTTCTATGCTGAGGCACTGCTGGAGATTATGATAATGAATTACATATCTCTGCTTCTGTCCAACAGTGTCCTCAGTTGGGGATAGTGTGCTTCCTCACAGAACTTGTTGCTCTGGACATAATGGAAAATAGGTTGTCATTTCATGCCCCCTAAAAGCGTATATGAAATCTGCCTCTACGACATACCCTACACCAGAATCAGCCACAAGACCCTACATTTTTCCACCTAATCCCTCTAATTTGTTTTCGGGCACCCAGTAAAAACCGCCAACTGGCTGTGGCTGCAGCATGATGTTACCCAGATCCAAATACAGAATATAAGTTGAATCGAGGGATGCATTGAACACTGAACCTATGGTGGATTAATTGCCTTGGCGTTCCTATGGACACACTCAAACTAATCCCACACTCGAAGAAAAGAAGCATATCAGCATCAGTCAAAAGTTCGATGCTGCACCTCATATTCTTGAGCATGGCGTCACAGGAAACCCAATACGATGCAATAAAAGGGATTGTCCAGAGAGTACATGGCCATATGGCCATGCATACGCTCCAGAACTTCTCAAAAACATCCGAAAGCAGGCGCACGTTGGTGTCCATGTATAGTCTAGCGTATTCACACAAATTGCAAATGTAGAATTCCCGTCAGACATTCACGGCATGCTCAATCTGCGCTAGTTATGGCATCGTCTGCGAGAGTACTGGTAAAGGCAGATATGTCACGTAGCCTGGCTTCGGAGAGTTTTGCCTTACTATTCAGATTCTCATAAGGGAAGACTCCTTTCCTAGTCACAAACTGAAACTTCTCCTCATCGGCTTATGCAGATCGGGTGATTCGAATATCCTCCCAAGGTAGAGTTTCAGTGAGTTTCTGGAGTGACGCCTGCATAAAACGTAGCGTGTCAAGGAAGTGGAGTGTTTCATTTGACGAATAAAATATACGTCTGAACATTTTCAGGCAGGACACGGACCTAATTTTTCTCCCGGCCCTTAACCAATTGTCAACTCGAAAGTGAGCATCGTACCCACATAAATTAGAGAAGAAAAATGTTATGTGTCGTGGGAAGTGGTACTTCAAATTGCGTGCGTTTTGAGATGCGCCACAGAACTTCCCTGTAAGATGACAGTGGTCCCTACGGGAAGTTACAGTTTTTCTATCTAATGGTAGCCCACAAATATGATGATTAACCGCATTATTATACTTTATTTTCCCTTGTTCTGATACGGTCATGGGGATGATGGTGCTGTAGAAGCCTATCAACATCACATGAGAGTTTTTCAAGTTCAGAGGTCATCCAAACCGCAGAATAATCCCTGACATAAGATTCATAGCGGCTAAGACTTAAATCATAATAACGTACACATTGGTACGCCATCGCATACGGTACACGTTTTTTGTGAAGCTGGTATATGAGTCCAAGGGGTTCCGTTCACAGTGGGTGATGGGAACAAGGACACATTCGAAGTCTGTGTATACAAAAAACGGACATTGCTCCTGGTGATGAAGCCGGCCGGAGTGGCCGAGCGGTTCTAGGCGCTACAGTCTGGAACCGCGCGACCGCTACGTTCGCAGGTTCGAATCCTTCCTCGGGCATGGATGTGTGTGATGTCCTTAGGTTAGTTAGGTTTAAGTAGTTCTAAGTTCTAGGGGACTGATGACTTCAGAAATTAAATCCCATAGTGCTCAGAGCCATTTGAATCATTTTGAAACCTGGTGGTGAGCATTCTTGAATTTAATGAACTTGCTTTGTTCTGCAGACTCAACTACACCTACCGGTTCCTTGGATTCACTATCCTCCAGATGCCTTTTTAAATACCTTTCATCTGAAAAGGTATTTAGACACCTGAAGCAAATATGTTTGTATGTTCATGTTTCGGTAACTGACTGGATATCTCTTTGATCCATACATAATGCTGACTATCACTTTCAGAGAAGAATTGCATATTTCGATAAATGGAGTGGTCTATCGGCAGTATGCTTGTCCTGCTGATTTGGCTTGCTTTTGTGCTTCTTCTTCCACCCATAAACATGAACCAATATTCTGGGATTTTGTGCCTTAAATTTTGTCCTGAATCTTTACGGGGAACTCGATACCATCAAAGTATAACATCCACTATTATTAAGACCTGTTCTGTATCGAGATGTGCGCTACATATCTTTTATGTAATTTCTTTCGCAAGTCAGGACTAACCATCCGAAACAAGAGTTATCCTTTCCATTTTCAACAAGTCTGCTTGTTCTTAATATTCTAAGGAAGTTTGATACAACTGGACCCTCCATTTAACGGTTCATAGATATTAATATGCATGTCGAGATGTGGTATTTGGCCTAGTGGTTTTGCCGACCCACTTATTTCCAACACGGAAAATCGGGCCCGCATAGCATCCAAGGTGGATTCACGATACCACTCGGCGATTGATGTATTCTGAGATATAACACCATTATCGCCACAGAACCCTGCTGTTCAGGGGATTGAGTCAATTCGCATCAGAGTACTGCATTACATTTGATGGCATTATAACTCAGATCATCTAGGGCTATGAGGACCTCTGCCTCCAGCACTGGGAGACATGCTTTTAGAAACCAGACGGAATCGCGATACTCCCAAGCAGGATTCTCAATTCTAGTAAACGAGATAGGCCCCTCAAAGGCCCTAGCAACCACCAAATATACTTGAGCTGTCATATGCTGCTAATCTGACATTCTTTATTATCACATCAGGATAGAGCACTGCAGCTAGCCACACATTCATTGTCATTAATACTACAACTAGGGGACGACTGTGGCCACTCAGCGGATGAGGGCGCTGGGGAGGAGGCACCATCAGGTGGGAGGGGTATTCACTGAGGCACAATACCTTTCATTGCCGGAGATGACGAATAGCCGGAGTCGGAGCAGGAGTATGTGGCGGTGGTGAACTCCTGCGGGAGCACCCAGGATGAAGAGAGGTCGCTCGTTCATGCTGATGCAAATTGGAGCCTTGACCATCGCTAGCCTCGGAAGTGGGAGACCGTTGCTCTGACTGAACTACGCTTGGACTCCAGATGGTATGTAACGGTGCGGGGGCAGCCATGAGGCAATGAGTGGCACTTTGCATGCTGGCGAATGTCGCTTTGGTGAGTGTTTGATACCTGCCCCACAACCACTGCTCTTAGTGCATGTGCCACAGCAAGCTGCTGTCATGGTGCTTTTGGTGGCACCTTTGTAACATACGAATAATGGAAAAAATAAGTACAATGCTCAGGATTTGTTAAATATATGCTATGAACAAATAATGGCAATCAAGTACATCAGCATTCCAGAATAATAGTTATATGCTGTAACGATGAAGTCACATTATAATCACCTTTCAGCCTCTGGGTCTCATGACTGAGCAGTTCACTCGATCTTTCTCCTAGTTCTGCCACCCTGTCTAATAATTCCATCTGCTCTTCCAGAAGGGAGAGATCGCACTGTCTTTCAGCAGCCACCATCTCAAGCTCCCTCTCAGGTATTTCACCCTCATCGGAATTGTTCTTGTAGTGGTGCCATCAATCCGTGGAGCCACTGGTCCATATCACAGAAGTCGTCTACAACAAGATATTAATTGTAGGTACAAACAACAACAAAATTTGTACTGAATTTGCCTACACTGAGAAATTGATTATCCACAACTACGAAAAGAGAAATAAAAGTTCATACTAGATGAAATTGATGACCCCTGCTCATCAATCTCGACACACATCCTCACTAAAATCTCCTCCTCCTCGAGCTACAGCATCATCTACAACAATGGATAACACATGCCTCACACAAGTGTATACGATGAAAAAATGTCTGACATCAATATACTACAACGTGCTTAAGTTCTTGCTGCATTTAAGCCTCCAGCAGCAGCTCGATGTCCGTCAGCTGCTGCTCTAACGCTGCAACAGCGATATCAAAACTTTTATGAACACTTGCTACGATAGGAATCCATTAACAGATGTTTTCTGAACGTGTAAATTATCACAAAGAATTTGTAGATATACTTGCATGATGGTAGCACAAGCTCTTCGACTCTCTGGCGACTTTCAGCTTCCAGCTAGCGTTCTACGTCAGTCGACATTTCGGGGATGAATGCTGTAACAGTACGAAAAAAGAACTTTTATAACCACTTGTTATGCATATGTATCATGATCTCGAAAAATCTGAATACATTTCTACGAAATTTTATAACTATCACAATCAGAACCAATAATTTTTTATAAACATATCTATGGCAGCTGTACGAATGTTTAGTCGTTTCCCATCATCACCGCCCTTGGCATCACTGCTCGCTGACCATTTCATATTGCAAGAATCACATGGACTCAACTAGGCACTGTCAAAGACTGATGATGATTGTGGTAGGGGTTGAGCTTTAGGTGCCTTCAGACTCCACCCTCTATTTTTCAGAGGACTAATAGGAACTCACAATGGCACACCAGCAACTTATAACTTCCCTTCTTTTTTCTTCAGGCAGGCTTGGCGCAGGTGTTTGTGGATCAGAAGGCAGCTGAGACAGACATCCTTTGTTTGCTTGGAAGTGGGTTAGGCGCAGCTGCTACATCCCTCGAAATACATGTTAATTTTGTAAGTAGGCTGTTTATGTTTTCTCTATGTAAGTAGGCTGTTTATGTTTTCTTATTGGCAATGTTACGTAGCGCTCAATATGAAAATCACTGGCTGTGCTGTGTGCAGTCTGTGGCTGCTTTGCATTGTTGTAATACTCGCCATTGTAGTGTTAGGCAGCTGGCTGTGAACAGCGCGTAGCGTTGCGCAGTTGGAGGTGAGCCGCCAGCAGTGGTGGATGTGGGGAGAGAGATGGCGGAGATTTGTAATTTGTCATGAACTGCTATATTTATATATGATGATATCAAGGTAAATACATTGTTTGTTCTCTATTAATATCTTTCATTTGCTAACTATCCCTATCAGTAGTTAGTGCCTTCCATAGTTTGAATCTTTTATTTAGCTGGCAGTAGTGGCGCTCGCTGTATTGCAGTAGCTTGAGCAGCGAAGATTTTTGTGAGGTAAGTGATTTGTGAAAGATATAGTTTAATGTTAGTCAGGGCCATTCTTTTGTAGGGAATTTTGAAAGTCAGATTGCGTTGCGCTAAAAAAAAAATATTGTGTATCAGTTTAAGGACAGTCTTGTATAATTGTTCAAAGGGGACGTTTCACAATTTAAGACGGGGTAGAGCTATAGAGTGAGACTCTAACCTTGTCTTTTTTCTCTTCTTCAAGCAGGCTTGGTGCAGGTGGCTGCTGTGCGCGATAAAAAAAAATTTCTGTGAAACAGATAGAGGCCCCTTGTTAAAACATCCTTTGTTTGCTGGAAAGTGGATGGAAAATTGGTAGCATCAGCCATTGTTAGAAAAACACCGTATGTTCTCTCTGAGACAGATAGATGGTCTGACACAGTCAATGTCTGCTGCTTCCTTCGAAATACATGTTTTTGTTTTCGTTAGGACACAGCTGTCAGAACAAGACGCTAACCTTCAGGAACAAATATATTGTTCGTGGTAGGTGTCCAACAAGGTGCGCCTTGAGAATGGCGTTGTAAATTGCAATCATCTGCCAATTTTCAACTGCTGGCTGTCACCCACACTGTGGCGTGGAAGCCAAGGGGCCCGCAAATTTGGGTGGTCAACATGCAGATAGCCAGACACCGAGCCAAGCACGTGGTGCGGGCCGTGCCATCTCAGGCCACCTGAGAGTTGCGAACGAGCATCGTTTGGCAGCCTTTCATCTCAAGCTCCCCGGAGTAGGGGACGAGGCAGTGGGCGGACCTGGTTGGGACTCGCGAGGCAAGGCAGCTGTAGCAGCAGTCATGAATGGGGTCCAGTGGAGGACTATGGAGCTCCACCACCCGAAGGCCGTGTGAGGCGGCCTGGTGCAGAATGCGGGGAAGGGATGAAGCCTGGTACACCACTACTGCACTCACGCCCGTCAGCATGCCGTGGAGCGTCTTAATAAATTTGTCATCACAATATAGAAAGCGATCGGAAATTAAACAGAAGTATCCCTGTCCTACGAACTGCATCTTATGACTTTCGTAGAGCATATTTCAACAATTTCCTGCTCTCTGAATTTTTCCGATTTCTGCCGCATATTCGTGTTTTATTAACGATTTTCGTCAAAAATTTCTGTTGTAGTGTATCATCTGAAGTGACAATAGAATTTTACAGCGAAAATCTGTATTTGCCGACAAAATTCGAAATTATTGTCAATAGGGGGATGGAGGGGGATGGGTGGGGAGCAGGGGTGAGTGCTGGGACCCATGTGCAGGCTAAGAAAACCACTTGACATCATCGTGGGGTGGGGGTGGGCGTAGGGGTGGGGGTGGTTGGGTGTAATTAAGAGATTTAATTAATTTCCATACCAGTTTGATATCAAAATTGCATTTCTACTGCCATCTCCCTACTACTGATGAGTAGGGCCCTAAATCAGTAGGGTGTGGTGTAGGTTGAGAATTTGGGTCTGGCCAGAGGCGTGCATGGATAGTCCTTGCGGTTATGGTGAACACTGTATCTGGATAAAGTAGTTTTTAGTGCATCTGCATAGTACACAGGAGACCCGGGTTAAAATCCCAGCTTGTCACACATTTTCCACTGGCCCCTTTGTTTTAAATTAATGCCAATTTGCAGTTAATGTCTTTAATTCTTCGTGTCTTAAAACCGAATAATCTGTGTTATGATCATGATATAATTAAATGAAGAAAATTTAAATGCAGTATGATGAGCCTTTTTTTATAATTTTCAAAGTTGTTCATAAGAGCTTATTAACAAATAACCAATGGCTCGAAGAGAGAATTCTGAACAATCAATAATAAAATCAAGCGGTCTATTTTTCATTGTGAACTTCATATAACAATTTAGTTAAAGAAGAAAAAATCCGTAAGAGACTGGAGACACCTAACGGCCGTCATGAGTCTCCTAATAAATTAATCACGAAAACACGTAACAACCTAAAGCTCTGTTCCAGAGGATAACACTAACGCTGCTGTAATCCCTATGGAAGTCTGTGAAAGACAAGTATCTTTGATGACATCCTAATACGAACTCACTTTCAATATCACCCATGTTTCCCAAAACACATACTTCGATAAACTGTATGAAATTTAAACCTAAGATTTGAAAATATCAACATTTTCATCCAATTACATAAGGAAATCAACATCGTCCAAAAGATTGAGGTTACCGTGACATTACCGTCAGATAAATTCTACGCTAATTGATTTATCTTCGCCACAATTTCGTTATTAATTTTATTTACAGTGTACTGGGCATATTTTCTAGGAGGAAAGTTTTGCGTTTTTCGCACTGGGAACGTTTTCTCCTAGTGCGGTCTCTGGTCCCCTTTGTCGGCAAGAGAGGGTCAGTAAATCTCATGAGGAAGGGCGAAGATCCCCTGGTAGCTAGGTAGTTCACGCAGAAGTAAGGCTGACGACTGCTTCATGGTTTTGTCTTCAGAACTGGTTCCTCTTACAACCTTGGGCGGAATGCGGCATGCCACCGCTGCCATCCACAGAGAATAACTGTGAAGACATTTTTGCATATTCTCTTCGGATGTCAAGGGACGGAGACGTCACCTGTCTCTCCTTGAAAAGATCCGATGCTTTCGCTTCAAAATCTGGTGTACCCAATCGAACAGACGCTCCCGACCATTGTGCTTGTCGCGAGGAACCTTACCAGTCGATGGGGCTTGTTCCATACCAGTACCAACTTCCCGTATGTTAAGGTACTTTTTGTATGCTAAGAGAGCGAAGTTTATGTAGATCAAAATGGCTCTGAGCACTATGGGACTTAACTACAGTGGTCATCAGTCCCCTAGAACTTAGAACTACTTAAACCTAACTAACCTAAGGACATCACACACATCCATGCCCGAAGTTTATGTAGAGTTCACCCATTTTTTCATGAAAAGAGCAATATTTTGGTCCGTCACATTGGCAACAGAAATGAATTATCCCACCGTAATTTTGTTGTCATTAAACAATTGTAGAAGGAGATCTATGTTTCATGGTCATTGGATCACTGCCTGCCGTAAGGTTCACTTGTCTCCTGGCCGCTATTTGGTACTAATGGGCTAAAGAGTTCCTGATCTTAGGGAAATGTAAGTGGACAATTGTGGTATAGTGATGGATATCTTGAGCAACTGATTTGTTGCCTACTTTAACAGACAACTTAACGTTACTTAGTTTGATTGTAATTTGAGGCATATTGTATGGATAAATTCGACTTCACGAACTGAGAAGACGAGTACAAGTTGAGGTTGCTGCATACAGTCTTCCACTCTTTGTGGTACCTTCGCACATTGTTGCGTTTCATATTTTGTTTGAGTGTTAGAGACTTTATTCTGAGTTTTCTTTATCATTAGGACAAATAAGTATCTGTTCATCTCAGTCTTCTCTTAGTTTCCAGGAGTGTTTACATTGTCTTGCAACTTTCCCATGGTTAAACGACTCACTAATAATAAATATATCGTAACCTGGTGCACAGCTGAGCTTCTTGATTTCGCTGTGAGGGCGTTATCGTTGCTTTCAGTAGCCAAGCTCATCGATCAGTTATATTAAGAATTCAGAAAAAAGAACAAGCATTGCACTCGGTCTTCTTGTATGACCAATGACTTGTTTTATAACCAGCATTCCACACATCACTCCTCGACTCTTACATAGATCAGGAACCTCCACTTTCAGTACTTCGAAGAGAATAACGATCCTTTCTGTAGGGTATAATTGCTGTATATGTTTAATTTTTAAAGAAGATTGTCACTGATTCCATTGTTAAGACTTCTGTTGCAGTAATCACTAATCAGCTGCCTTGTGTGCTAGACAAAGCTCGTCAGTAGAAACGAAATAGTTCGCTGACGTGGAATGTGATCGACGGCTGCGCAACGAATTTTGTACAGCAAGAAGAGTACAAAAGCGTATGCCGATTCTTCAGTCACTGACGACGTAACCGAAGTGAGACGGAGTGACTCACAAGATTTTTCTGATTGTGGAATCTTAATAACGCTATGGAAGGAACAGCAACATCGTTAGTTACGGTTCGTGACATTTTTTCCAGTGAAATTAACTGAGAATTCTTTGATATCTTCCATAAAATGACATGCAGATTACTAATTATATTGACTCATACTGGGCGTCAAAAATATGATGAATTTCTTTGGTTTCTTACATAAGGAGAAGTTCAAATTACAAATTATGTTGCCCCACGTTGGGCGCCGTAAATGTAGTGAACCCTTCAAAATTCTCTGTGATACAACATAGCATGCAAATGGGCAATGAGATCGTCGCACGTTGAGAGCCAATGACTGACACCATTAATTAAGTGAAATCAAACAGCTAAAGGTAATGAGATTAAGGACTGATACGCGAAAGGAACACATTATTTATCTTAATGAAATATTACCTTTTATTACAGTGTGCGTATATGTGTCTATTAAACCAGGGACCTAGAAACGCCAGAGAGGCTTATTACCGCAGTAGTCCTGAGTGGTTCACAATCCCACAACAAGCCACAGCAGTCCACCCACCCCACCGCCGCCCCACATCGAACCCAGGTTTATTGTCCGGTTCGGCCCCCAGTGGACCCCCCATGCCCGGGAACGTCTGATACCAGACGAGTGTAACCCAACTGTTCGCGTGGTACAGTAATTATGGCGTACACGCATGTGGAGACAGAGTTTACGCAGCAATCGCCGACATAGTGTAACTGAGGCGGAATAAGGGGAACCAGCCCGCATTCGCCGAGGCAGATGGAAAGCCGTATTAAAAACCACCCACAGGCTGGTCTCCACACCGTACCTCAACACTAATCCGCCGGGCGGATTCGTGCCGGGGATCGGCACGCCCTCCCGCAGGGGAAGCAGCGCGTGAGACCGCGTGGCTAGACAGACGGGCCTTTATTACAGTACTTTCTACATAAAATTACAAATCTCAAGGTCGATTTGACTGTGTGTGGACACGACTCAGTTATTAAAGAGACGGAGAGGGGAATGAATCATCTCAACAACCTTCGTGGTCTGTCGTCGTGTGGTGACGTCGGTGGTAGACGCTGGGTCGGTGCAGCACGTCGCGTCGCAGCGGCGGTGGTGAGTTGGCAACTCTCGTCAGCGACCCACGGCTTTACGGCGAGGCCCAGGTAAGGCTTCCACGTTGTCGCTGTGTGTTGCCCTAGCCAAAGCAGCGATATAACATTCTCGGGAGGCGAATGTCAGGCAAGCAATTGCAATACTGAGTGGAGTATTCCATTCCCAAACACTGCACTGTCAGGAATCGTCAATTTAACATGGAACAGGAAAAAAATCGCAAAAAGATGATGGACATTACGATGGGAGTAAGGATCAGATTCAATGTTAGCAGACTAAGTAGGCTATGGATGGAAGAGCCTCCATGTCCTCTTGCTTCTGGGCTGTCTCACCGGATCTCTTCTCTTCTCATCACTCTGATAGGTTTACCGACTCCTCGAATTTTCCCTCCTCTCGCCATTGTCATTGACAGACTATATTTTAAATGCTGCCCAACGACTGATCGCAGTTTCCTGGCCACGCTTCCAGGTGCGGGGTGGACGTTTTCAACTTTGCGTGGTGGTGTGACTCGATAACTGGCGTCTTTCTCAAGTTTCCACTGTCGAGGCTGTTCCTAGCGTTGCTTCACATTGTTTCAATGTTTTCCTGCATCCTTAGCTGTTGTGTAAGCAGCCACAGAACACTTGTTTGTAAAGGCTATCTCTCCATGCTTGCTCTTCTTCTAAGAATCTGCCAGCGTTCGTAATTTATAAGCAGCCTCTTTACTGCACAGAAAAAAAAAATTTAAGCTGGCTAGCTTCTTCCCAAGTTCATCAGTTTCACGTGCCTCCCTGTGCGAATTCTTGGAAATTTGCGTCTGCACTCCGTCCAGCTGCCTGCAGGGGTTCATCAATCCTTGGCATGTGTCTAATGCACGCGAAAATGGCTGCTGCCAGCTAGAAGTTTCAGAAGCCTTCAGGTACACATTCCTGGCGCTACTCTGTGTGCCCTCTGTCTCAGTGGTTGTATGGTTCCACACATATCTGCACGTTTCGTATTTTCCGTCAGACTCTTCGCAAGGAATCCACTCGTAAGTAAGGCAAGGACCTTCGCGAGCCTACACCTGCGTGGGTGCAGATAGCCGATATGTCCACGTCTGTTCCGAATGCTGACTGGTGTCCGACTTCGCCGTCATCGCCCTCCTGGGCTGCAGGCAATGAATTTGGCGAAAATGGCCACTGTCGTAGTTAAAAATATTCGTATAAGACATTTATCACTTTCATCGAAATCTATTGTTGTTCGAGCTCTAGCAGTTGAAAAAAAGTTTTCCTTATTGTAAACACATTATTTTACTGAAAACTTCAAATATGTCAGTAAATCAATTTGTAAGTTGTGTCATGTATGTAGTCGAAGACCGAAATAATATCTTAAATTAGTGGAATAATTAAGCAGACTGTGGTGTGCGTACTGTAAGACCTTCAGTACACAAACCATCATATTATTTGACTTGTCGCTCTAATGAAGTAGGCGAGTGTCAACAATATGTCTCGTGGTCTTGTCGTGGCGCGTTTATCTTCTGCTGTTAGGTCAGACGATAGAAATGCCACTTGCACTCTTAGAGTAGCAGACTGACAGTGACCAACTTTAAACAGAACTTGATTAATTTTCACCCACATTTATTAAAATAATAACAAGTGTAACAGTTACTTAACTTGGTTCTGGATGCTATTTACAATTGACAAACTGAAGTTCCTTTGGTATTGGTACGTTAATCTTATCCTCACATATATCTCTCATACGTGACAAAAGTGTCTATACATTTATCTTCTTGGCTATGTACAGGAATATGGTAATCTTATTAGGCGCAGACTGAACTTGACTATAGACTGGTACAGACAAATGTAGAACTCGTACAGACTGGTATAGACTGGTGCAGACAAATGCAGACTGGTACAGACTGGTCCAGACTAATGCAGACTGGTGCAAACAAATGCAGACTGACTAATCGGAGATCTGTACACTCGTTATAATACCTCACGCATTCATGTATCACTGAGGAAGTGTGATCCACGAGGAGAAAAGGTTCTACGTTAGCAGCAATCTCATTGGCTGCGTTACATATTAACACGCGGATCGGCGGAAGCAGAATTTGGTCCATCTCTAAGGCAGCGCCATCTCGTAGTGCGGAGACGGACGAGCGCTGCGGCTGCGCTGTTGTGCTTCGCGGGGTGCGCTCTAGTAGGAAAGTTGTGTACGCGCTGACTACGCGGAACTATGTACACAACACAGACGAATCAGTCACTATGATGTCACTGAAGGTTGGGACTAAAGTTCGGCCAATAATAAGATAAAGGTCGTGCTTCTACTCTTGTAAAGTCCCTGTCGGCCCCGATAGCTGAGTGGAGCCGGCACGGTAGCTCAGCGCGTTCAGTCAGAGAGGCGGTGGCTCCTCTGCAATTAAAAAACTGAGTAAAGGAATCAACGATCAACTTGAACGGATGTCACCGCCCAGACCAAACGCAACGAACAACACCGAACAAAATAGGTTAAGAAGAAAAAGAAGTGGTCAGTGTGACAGATTGCCGTCCTACGGGCCCGGGTTCGATTCCCAGCTGGGCCGCGGATTTTCTTCGCTCAGGGACTGGGTATTGTGTTACCTTCGAGCGGTTCTGATGCTACAGTCTGGAACTGGGCGACCGCTACGGTTGCAGGTTCGAATCCTGCCTCGGGCATGGATGTGTGTGTTGTACTTAGGTTAGTTAGGTTTAAGTAGTTCCAAGTTCTAGGGGGCTTATGACCTCAGCAGTTGATTCCCATAGTGCTCAGAGCCATTGTTACCTTCATCATCGTTTCATCCTCATCCGGTGCGCAGGTCGCCCAATGTGGCGTCGAATGTAATAAGACTTGCACCAAGGAGGCCGGACGTGCCGCGTATGGAGCCTCCCGGCCAATGACGCCAAACGCTCATTTCCATTTTGTAAAGTGCGTGAGCAGTTGGCCATCGACAGCTCGCTGGAACACTAATTTTGGCGTGAAGGGGGCGTAGCATGTTTGCCCCTAGTGGCGGTGAAACCTTTTTCCAGGAGAGGCAGTGAGTGAAACAGCATGGGCAGCCCAGGTCTGGAGTGTATCGAGCTGGCTGTTTGTTTTACAACCCGTGCGATTTCAAAGTTTGTCTGGCTGAGCATCTTTCGGACACGAGGAACGCGCAACGGAAACAGGAGTGGACTCATTCCTTTGGCTGACGGTGTTTCGAGGCGGTCTGTGGGTCGTAGTCATCCACGAAACTCCAGCCCGCTCAAGTGTTTCCACTGTTTGTCATCACACAGCGGCTTTGGATACACAGTGAGCTACTTTAAGATTGTTCCTTCGGTTGCGAGACAAGCAGCATTCGTAAAGACTGATTTTGGTAGCCGCTGTGACTGTGATAATAGTGACTGGCTCGGTTCCTGCGCTTGTTTGTGTCTCGTTGCCTCTGTATCGGTATTGGATGAACCTCCTGGAGTTGTTGTTTCCTGTTCATGTGTCTGACCAGGTGATTTGAGGAGTGTGTCGCTCATATAAAAACATAATAGCTTTAAAATGCATAGAGTTGTGATGTGTTTGTTTTAAATTATTCGATTTTTAGACTATATGGGGTATATAAATTTTTTTTTATGTTCAATGTATGCCGACTCGTTGCTTATAAAAGAAGTGAGATGAGCAGCATATCTGCCCTGATGTAAGTAATTTCGGGACCTTTCCTCAGGATCACTTTCCCCGATGAGTGTTGTTTCACATCAAGCAGCTTTGTTTTGGTTTCCTTTGAATGAACTTCATTTAGATCAACCTGAGTTATTGTTGCATTTTCGTCAAACACATTGTAAAGCTGTTTGTTGCCTGGCTGTTTTGAAGACTGTTTTTTGTCATCTTATACTTGTAATGAAACACTGCCATTTGGGAAATTCTTGATATTTGTTTTCAATCGTTTATCCTTTTAACAAAGGAAAAAAAGCTTTTGAAGATATTGTTTTATCGATTGTTAATACTTACTCTTAAACTGTTTTATTCAGATTGATTGTTTTGTCTTAATATGTCAAGGTCGTGTTGACGAAAGTAGTAAGGTTACTTTTCCTGAGTGGTGCTGATAAAAATCGAATACACGAAGCATTCGTCCTCAACGGGAGATGAGAAATAAACCATGGCCCCTAGGACAATTTTCTAGGGCTCATTGTTAATGTTTCTCTGGGAGGCCTGGGCATGGTAATAAATATTAAAAATTATGTAAATCCTTCAAGTGTAGTACTATTTTCATTAGTTATGTGACATAAAACGAAGCAGAACACGTCGCTCGTGTTTTGTGCATTCGTCATTGACGCAACCATTGTTACCCAGGTGCAGTGATACATCATACAAAGTGGAATTATTCTGACTGAAATTCATATCTGCCATGTTGGCGACTGGATGACTTTCTGTGCAATTAGAGGCAAGTAGCCGAAACCATAACAATACCAGAAAATGTTTCGTACACATATTGTGGTAATGCAGACTTCATAAATCGCCAACTTGTAGCATTACCAGGAAGGCGTGTCTTCCATTATCCATTTTTATTTCTTTTTATTAACGCATGGTGTTTCATTGTAAGTGTAAGAAGTCGAGCAGAAGACCTACTTTTGAATGAAACTCATTACCAGTTCTTATATTAACTAAACTCTCATTTAAACTTTTTCATGTACTTTACACATAACCCACCGTTGAACTTGGTGGCATTGTTAATCCTGATACAGAGTTCAAAGTGCATTTCTAGCAGAGTACACCATTGGCCTATGGTTGACTGATTATGTAACTGAAATTAAGTATTTTGAATTGTATTATTTCTGAAGTATTAAGTTGTTGTATATATCTTTTTTTTTTGTCAGAGGTAGCATTTGATTAAACCACGATCCTATTGCATTCTGGTGAAACTCTGGAACCTAGGCGTCGATTATATCTCTACATATGTTGCCGAATAGCAAAGAGCCACCGAAAGTGATAACTTAGTATTATAAGTGAAGGACTATTGCAGCAGGACAAATCTGAGTTCTAACCGCTCTAATGTATCTGCGATCCTGTAGCAGGATAAAAATTTTCGTGCCATGATATGTTGGGAGTGTGTAACAGGATATCTCTGATACTAACAATGTAATTTTATCGAACGATATTTGCAAATCAGGAGAGAGCTGCTTTTGCAAGGTCGCCAAGCTGGGGAAAGGGACTGTGTATTTTTGTTGTGAGGTTATGTTGAAAGGAGTTTGTTTTGACTTGAAAAAATTTGTGATATGACGTTTAATAAGAAGTTGGAATATCTGAAGTTGTGCAGAAGTTAGTGTACGTGTACCTTATAACAGTTTTGGTCATTATTCCGTGGTAACTTATCAACCATTTTATGACGAGTAGGTATGAATGAGCCTCAGTAATTCCATACAAACTGTATTTCGTTCCCATCTAGATGAATAGCAGCGGTTTTTTTTTTTTTTTTTTTTTTTTTTTTTTTTTTTTTTTTTCCAAGGGAATCCTCAATTACTTCATTTCAAAAAATTTATGATAACATTATGTTTAATCCCTTATAAGTTTCACAAGTTGTTCATGTTTAAATTTTGCCACTCAAGTAAAAATAAGTTTTGTGTGAGCTAAATAGCGAAATGAGCTGAAGATATGGGAAAATGATTAAATGGTATTGTAGATGCAATCATTTGATGGCACATCACTGGGCATATTATAATGAATTAATTTCGAATGTAACTTGCTTTCTTTCCTTGAGATATCCCTCGGGCATCCTCTTGGGTTCTATCAAGGATACGTCTAAAACAAGGTGACAAGTTTCATCATAAACGCGTCTACGTTACATTACAATTGATAATTTATTTTTAAAAATTACTGTGGCAGCAGCTAGGAAGCCATGCCAACAAATATCAGTTAATGATATGGAAGTGAAGAAAATGTCTAAAAATGGAGATTAGAAATGTAGACTTACATAGGAGTGAAATTTGAACCACAGAGCCACCAGGGAAGAAGCTACGGGAGGAATATGAAAAGTAGTGATATAAGGTGCGCTAAAACGTAACGTGGGCTGCTAATAAAGTGAAAAGGTACGCAAGGAACTGGACAATGGGAGAGAGCAGTAGGATAATTATGAAGTATGTGATAAGGAACAGTCAACGTTGACAGGAGATGTAGAGGTATGATCAAAAGGAGGCTGAAACAAGTAGAACTAATTGTAACAGAGTAAAACTTTAATAGACATAGCGGATGAAGGAATATGCGTCGGAATATTTCGAACACTTACGATGTTTAAAAAAAATTGTTTTACGTCTTACACTGAAACGGAACGACACTCAATAGCATCATATAAGGCAATTACTGCCTACTTCAAGTGTGTGTGAATATATTGTATGTTTCATAACGATAATGGAGTCTCAAACACTGATATAATTACTAACAATATTTCCTTTAAGGAAAGACTTTACGAATGTGTGAACTGTAACGGTAAAATCCTTTTAGTCAACAAAAAATTTGAATTAAGATTCCCTGTCTTTTCGAGTAGTCTGGAATAAACTGTACATGTACATGTAGGGTCAACTGTATAAAATTCTTCCAACATGATCTGACTTAGTGACTTTTGCCAACACTCAAATAACAAGAATGGCGAGGGTATTTAACAGTACAAATTACGTGTCTCTGGTTTAAAGCAGTAGCTGTTACTTCCATTAGCTATCTTCATAGGGTAAGTCTGAGTTTTAATTCAAGAAGGAATTCAGATCACTCTGAATAATGTGGTGGGTTCAAGTATACAAGGTCAAACTATGAATTTGCTGTCATGAGTGATCTAACGATGTTACAACAGTTCATTTTGTTTTTGCGTCAAGTAAATACTTTAAAGTTCTCGAGGAATCCACCTTCGGAATCGACCTCGCTAAACACTCTTGGTGCAGTGGTACTTCAATCCTTGCGCAGCCAAATCAGATACTGGAGTTGGAACATCTTCGGTCATCAATATTTGGCGTCAGGGAGAGAAGACATACCGAAGAAAAATACTGCGTCCCAGACGGGTAACCAGTGTGCTGAATTAACCTTCAGCCCTCTTTGCTATGTAATACGAAGCGAGAAAGTGATGGTGACACGTCTCTTTCAAGCTGTAATTTGTAATGGAAGATAAATATAGGGGACATATAGCCTGGCTATTGAATGACAGGTAAACTATGTGGTAAAAAGTGTCCGGACACCACCAAAAACATACCCTTTTCAAATTAGGTGCATTGTGCTGCCACATACTATCAGGAACTCCATATCAGAGACCTCAGTAGTCATTAGACATCGTGAGAGCAGAATGGGGCGCGCCGCGGAGCTCACAGATTTCGGCCGTAATCAGGTGATTGTGTGTCACCTGTGTCATATGTCTGTATGCGAGATTTTCACACTCCTAAACATATCTAGGCTAACTGTTTCCGATGTGACAGTAAAGTGGAAACGTCAAGGGATACGTACTGCACAAAAGCGTACAGGCCGACCTCGTCTGTTGACTGACAGAAACCGCCGACAGTTGAAAAGGGTCGTAATGTGTCCAGATCTGTTGTTGTTGTTGTGGTCTTCAGTCCTGAGACTGGTTTGATGCAGCTCTCCATGCTACTGTATCCTGTGCAAGCTTCTTCATCTCCGAGTACCTACTGCAACCTACATCCTTCTGAATCTGCTTAGTGCTTTCATTTCTTGGTCTCCCTATACGATTTTTACCCTCCACACTGCCCTCCAATACTAAACTGGTGATCCCTTGATGCCTCAGAACATGTCCTACCAACCGATCCCTTCTTCTATTCAAGTTGTGCCACAAACTTCTCTTCTCCCCAGTCCTATTCAATACTTCCTCATTAGTTATGTGATCTACCCATCTAATCTTCAGCATTCTTCTGTAGCACCACATTTCGAAAGCTTCTATTCTCTTCTTGTCCAAACTATTTATCGTCCGTGTTTCACTTCCATACATGGCTACACTCCATACAAATACTTTCAGAAACGACTTTCTGACACTTAAACCTATACTCGATGTTAACACATTTCTCTTCTTCAGAAATGCTTTCCTTGCCATTGCCAGTCTGCATTTTATATCCTTTCTACTTCGACCATCATCAGTTATTTTGCTCCCCAAATAGCAAAACTCCTTTACTACTTTAAGTGTCTCATTTCCTAATCTAATTCCCTCAGTATCACCATATTTAATTCGACTACATTCCATTATCCTTGTTTTGCTTTTGTTGATGTCCAGATCATCACACAGGAATTCGAAACTGCACTAGGATCCACTGCAAGTATAATGACAGTTAGGAGGGAGGTGACAAAACTTGGATTTCATGGTCGAGCGTTTGCTCGTAAGCCACACATTACGAAATGCCAAACTACGCCTCGCTTGGTGTAAGGAGCTTAAACAATTGACGATTGACTAATGGAAAACCGTTGTGTGGAGTGACAAATCACGGTACACAATGTGGCGATCCGATTACAGGGTGTGGGTATGGCGAATGGCCGGTGTACGTTATCTGCGAGTGTGTAGTGACAACAATACAATTCGGAGGCTATGGTGTTATGGTGTGGTCGTGTTTTTCATGGAGGGGGCTTGCACCCCTAGTTGTTTTGAATGGCAATATCACAGCACAGGCCTACATTGATGTTTTAGGCACCTTCTTGCTTCCCATTGTTGAAAAGTATTTGGGGGATGGCGACTGCATCTTTATGCGATCGACCTCCTGTTCATACTGAACTTCCTGTGGCGGAGTGGTTACACGACAATGACATCCTTCTAATCCTTCTAATGGACTGGCCTACACAGTGTCCTGACCTCAATCCTATAGAAAATCTTTGGGATGTTTTGGAACGCCGACTTCGTGCCAGGCCCACCGACCGATAACGATATCTCTCCTCAGTCCAGCATTCCGTGAAGAATGGTCTGCCATTCCCCAAGATGCCTTGTATCATCTGACTGAATGTATGCCAGCGAGAGTGGAAACTGTCATCAAGCCTAAGGGTGGGCCAACACCATACTGAACTCCAGCATTACATATGCATGGTGCCATGAACTTGTGAGTCGTTTTCAGCCAGGCGTCCGGATATTTTTGATCACATAGTGCAGATCACGAAAATTCTATGATTATTTTTAAAACTGTCGCAACCACAGCTAAAAGAGTTACATATGATTGCTTGACATTTCATACAGTGAATAGGTTTTTAAAATAAAGCTGTTAAGACTTTTAAAATAAAAGTGAATGACATGTCCTAAGGTCCGCTGTAGCTGTATTTTGTCAGGTGACTTACAAAACCACACGAACGGTTTCGCAACTATTTGAGTTGCATTTTCTGGTGATAATATAAATGGTATATCATAGATTACAGAATGCCGCAGTGTAACAATTGGCGTGGCCGACCGGTGTGGCCGAGCGGTTCTAGGCGCTACAGTCTGGAACCGCGCGACCGCTACGCTCGCAGGTTCGAATCCTGCCTCGGATATAGGTGTGTGTGATGTCCTTAGGTTAGTTAGGTTTAAGTAGTTCTAAGTTCTAGGGGACTGATGACCTCAGATGTTAAGTCCCATAGTGCTCAGAGCCATTTGAACAACAATTGGCGTGGCTAGGTAATGATTTCAACGCTACTCATTTGATAAAATACCACCACAGATGACAAAGGACACCATCGTCAATGACAAAATTCGTGTCTAACTCACTAACTGTAAACAATCCGACTAAAATACGTTCTTGTAGGTCTATGTCAAGCAACAAAATGCCCCTCATAGATGTCATTCAGCGACGTACTGGGCCCTGTAGTGTATTTGCCACTAATATAGCAGCTGACAACGTAAGCTACGACTGTTTTGTGTGTTGTGGCTGCCGTCCTGGTACTGAGACGGTGACGGAAATTGAACTCAGTTCAACAAAACAGATAAGACGTCTCCGCCCTGTTGATATCTAACAATATTTTACCACTTGTTATGACATTCCTCTTGTTCCGATTTTCGATTTCATCTCACCTCAGTGGCCAGTGCGTTGACTTCCATGCGGGAGACCCAGGTTCGATTCCCGATACTGCCGAGTATTTTTCCTTCGTGAGGGAACTAGTACGACCTATACTCAGGAGCTGCTTGAATAAGGAGTAGCGATACCAAGGTCTAGAAAGCCAACAATGGGGGGCGTGAGGAAGGGGTAGGGGGGGGGGGGGGTTGGAGAGTGGAGTGCTAATTTCTCGCCTTACCATGCTGCATCTAATGGTGCCAATGGCAGTGGGTCGGTCGGTCCCGATTGGCCCATAAGGGCAAGAATGCAAGGCCAACTTTCTTTACTTTCAGACTCAATATGTATGCAAGGTTTAATCCTATAAAGATGTAATTTCAGATTGTTACGTCAGAATGGAGGCATCTCTACTTCATATTAAGATAATGCCTTCATCAACCACAGAGCCGTAATAAGATCAATCATACTAAAGATGATATGCCGTTGCCTTTGCAACGCTATCAAAGCAGAATGTTCCAAATATCGTCTGCCACAACATGTACACGGGGACGCAAAATGATGGGTGCTACGTGTGATTTACATAAGATAGTCCAGTGAGTCCGCCTCCCACTTCTCCTAACCTAAATGTAGCCAATTTGCATACCTCGTATCTTTTAGTTGTTGCCGCAACTGGTTTCTTCTCCATCCTTCGCGACCTCTAACGCTAGCACAGTAAATAGTGCATAATAATGCGGCAAATGTGTATATTTAATGGATTAAGCATAATTTAAATAGCAAAATATTAGGAAGCCAACTAATTTTGCTATATTTTTCCAAGCGCAAAATCAGTAAATCTATTCCTACATTCAGTGTATCGTTAATATTTCTAAGATTTCTGGCCATTAATCACTAACTCCCGAGCACCGCAAAAATTGTAAGTAGGCTGTTTAGGTTTTTTTATTGGTAACGCCGCGTGGCGCTCTATACCAAAATCACTGACTGCACATGTGCAGTCTGAGGCTGGTCGGCATTGTTGCAATAATCGCCATTGTACTGTTGGGCAGTTGGCTGTTAACAGCGCGTAGCGTTGCGCAGTTGGAGGTGAGCCGCCAGCAGTGGTGGATGCGGGGAGAGAGATGGCGGAATTTTGAGAGTGGACGATCTGGACATGTGTCTATCAGAAAGAGTAAATTTGTAATATTGGATATCATGGACTAATATATATATTATGACTTTTGAACACTATTAAGGTAAATATATTGTTTGTTCTGTATCAAAATCTTTCTTTTGCTAACTATACCTATCAGTAGTTAGTGGCTTCAGTAGTTTGAATCTTTTATTTAGCCGGCAGTAGTGGCGCTCGCTGTATTGAGTAGTTCGGGTAACGAAGATTTTTGTGAGGTAAGTGATTTGTGAAACGTATAGGTTCATTTAGTCAGGGCCATTCTCTTGTAGGGATTATTAAAAGTCAGATAGCATTGCGCTAAAAATATTGTGTGTCAGTTTAAGCACAGTCATGTATAATTTTTCTAAGGGGACGTTTCAAAGTCACAAAACGCTTCACATCATCATGGACTCGCACAAATTTGTTTCTCGAGGCAACTTTCACAATTGACTCCGTCTCTGTGCACAGTTGCACTTCGACACACACTAGTTCGTGTCTTGCTACCCCGGAAACCGATCGTAAATCTCCCTGGATTAACACAGTGCACAAGTACGTCGTCTGGGGCAGTTTTTCAACAACCTATTCTGTCTTTACAAGACATCAGATTTTATTCACTGATTTGGGTATTACCTCCTCGGAAACCTGTTGTAGATTAGTAACGAGCTGTCTTGGCAGGTTGGCGCCTACCCTCTCAGGTCGCTCTTCTGATTGGTCAATCCTTTCCATCAATAAGCATTTACAGTAACTAAAATTTGTAATTTCACTTCCTCAGGAGTTTAGTGATATTGAAATTACTATTAACAAGTCCTCAGTGGAACCAACGCCATCAGCACGGTTGGAGCTAAATATGAAACACCGAAACAGTAGATATAAATAATAAAAGGTCCTCTTCTTGGCGCCCAGCCCTGTAGTTCAATCGACAATGTCTCTATTTTTTCTAGCACGATACGGCTC
Source organism: Schistocerca americana (assembly GCF_021461395.2). Lineage (NCBI taxonomy): Eukaryota > Metazoa > Arthropoda > Insecta > Orthoptera > Acrididae > Schistocerca > Schistocerca americana. The sequence continues at coordinate 267,139,196 of NC_060125.1, read as the reverse complement.
TTCCTCACCCGGCGGTTTTCACGCTATGTGACCATATGACGTGCCGCTGAGTGAGTCTACCTTGTGATCCTAACTACTCGCTAGCCTGCTGTAACAAAATCTTCCTGTGGTATGCATTAATACAGAGCAACAAAAATGTAATAAACGTGAGCAGTGATGTGGCATAGGCGCCAAACCTTCCTCCAGCCTTTTTATCATACACTGTAGCGCCAAAGACACTGGTAAAGGCATGCGTATTCAAATACAGAGCTATGTAAACAGGCAGAAAACAGCGCTGCGGTCGGCAACGCCTATATAAGAAAACAAGTGTCTGGCACAGTAGTTGGATCGGTTACCGCTCCTACAATGGCAAGTTATCAAGATTTAAGTGAGTCTGAACGTGGTGTTGTAGTCGGCGCACAGGCGATGGGAGACAGCATCTCCGAGGTAGCGGAGAAGTGAGGGTTTTCCCGTACGACCATTGCCCGAGTGTACCGTGAATATCAGGAATCCGGTAAAACATCGGATCTCCGACTAACTGCGACCGGAAAAAGACCCTGCACGAACGGGACCGACGATGACTGAATAAAATTGTTCAACGTGACAGAAGTGCAACCCTTCCGCAAATTGCTGCAGGTTTCAGTGCTGGAACGCGAACAAGTGTCAGCGTGGAAACCATTCAACGAAACATAATCGAAATGGCCTTTCGGAGGCGAAGGCATAATTGTGTACCCTTGATGACAGCACGACACAAAGTTTTACGCCTGGCCTGGGCCCGTCAACTCCAACATTGATCTGTTGACGACTGGAACCATGTTGCCTTGTCGGGCGGGTCTCGTTTCAAGTTGTATAGAGCGAACGGATGTGTACGGACATGGAGACAACCCCATGAATCCATTGACCCTGCATGTCAGCAAGGGACTGTTCTAGATGGTGGAGGCTCTGTAATGGTTTGGAGGAGTGCAGTTGGAGTGATATCAGACCCATGATACGTCTAGATACGACTCTGACAGGTGACACGTACGTAACCATTCTGTCTGATCACCTGCATTTATTCATGTTCATTGTGCATTCCGACGGACTTGGGCACTTCTAGCAGGACAATGGGATCCTGCCCCCCCCCTATCCCCCCCCCCCCAATCCCTCCCCCCCCTACACACACACACACACCACACACACACTCACACACATACACACTTCCAGAATCGTGCAGAGTGACTCCAGGAACATTCTCCTGAGTTTAGACAGTTCCGCTGCCCACCAAACTCCCCATGAGCATGCCTTGCGACGTGCAGTTCAGGGAAGATCTCCACCTCCTCGTTCTCTTACGGATTTACGGTCAGCTCTGCATGATTGATGGTGTCAGTTGCTTCCAGCACTATTTCAGACATTAATCGAGTCCACGCCACGTCGTGTTGCAGCACTTCTGCGTGCTTGCATTTGCCATACACAATATGAGGCAGGTGTATCAGTTTCTTTGGCTCCTCGGTGTATTTACCCTGCTAGTTATAGTGGGACCTACAGTTTAACGTGTACTGCGAAACGGTGTGTAGCTCGGCACATTTCAAGTTAACGATCATTATCACTGGAGAAAGATATAAGTGACCGACAGACATTCTGGAACTAAACAGGGACAAAACATCTACTTAGTCTGAGCAATCACGACACACGGCTAGTTGAAACACGGTAAATCACCGAAAAAAGAATGATAGATAACGAGTGTGCTCCCGTAACGATCCAGTACATGTGCCAATCTATCGCCGTCTAACCAACCAACCAATGTCGTGGCAGCCTCAACGTCACGACCGACTGCACTCAGCGATTGGATCGCCACCCCTTTCTTATTGCTGGTAGCGAATTGTTTGTATTATGTTCATTCAGTTTATGTTCGACGAGGCTGAATTTTCTGATACAGAAACAAAAATTGGGATTTCTTGTTCCTTCGCTATTTTTGAAGTAACAAGGCCAAGAAAACCCGAGAGAAAAGCTTCGCAAAGAGGTGCCACATGCAAAGAAAGAAATTCACTCACTCTGCTTTAATTAAGAGCTGGGAGCAGATGATTTTTCTTAATTGTCTAAGAATAGATAAAACACCCTTTTCGGAGCTGCTGAACAGCACGAAATCATTCTTGAGAGAAGGAATACAATCATGGGAGGGTCTGCAAATTACGGGCAGATGATGTTGCCTACATTACGATTTCTAGCCAATGTAAGAAGTGCTGTTGTATCTCCACAATTATTACCTAAAATGATTCCTCAAACATGACTTATAGTTGCCTGGGGGAAAGCAAAACAGATTATAGTTAAAGTATGGTATAAAACATTTGTAGCATAAATAGTTGTAATAGTAAAGAAAGAAACGAAAGATCCCCCTCTAGAAATTCTGTTATCCCGCATTTGTCTGCCTCAATATCTATCACATTCGTCGTTTTAAAAAGCGTATACTTTCGTGCGCACAAGAGGCAGACGATCGTGAGTCGGGAAGTTGATTGGACAAAGCTACCCTCGAACAATTTTTTGGGTGAAGTGGTGAAGAAGTCGGCTGTCGGATGGTCAAACCCAACAGACTCCCTATACTAAAAAATGGTTGAGAAGCCTCTCACTCGGTTAAATGATAACTGTGGTGACAGGAAAAACATCTGCTGAGAAACCTAAAATAAGTTATCTTAATCATGAAACCAGTAAGGCCTGTAACAGCGGAAAAACTGTTGCAAAGACACAGATTCGAATAAAAGTGGATTTTGTTGTAAATTGCAAATAAAACTCGTGGATCTAAGAGACATTACGGCTGCTGTGGTGTAACGGTGACGCGGTCTACATTGTAAATTCTGGCGGTCTGACCTTTCTCGCGCAGATGGGCGGATACCGGCGGGGCACGACTCCGGAGGGCAGAAAAGCGCGAGAGCGGCCTGTTTTCGCGTGTCGAGGGCGCGCTTCCCGACCCGCCTGCAGCGACTGTTGTAATAAGGGGCGGAGGCCGCAGAGTCGTGAGGGCAACCGGCCTCATCTCCGTCTTAATATCCGCACAATTATGTAAATGCATTTCTTTGTGCAACCGCCCCAGTGAAGCATATTACACGAGCCCTACCGTGGGAAACGCCGAGGTATTTACGTTACACCGGCCAGAGCGACTGCCTCGTGGCCCAGCTCTTTAATTCTTCTTAATATCTCACTCTAGGAACGCATTTCACAGCGTAAAGGATATTAAGGAACTTCGAATAAGGTTTTGATATTTATTAGACTCGATACTGTCAATGTGACACATGGGTAATGACCATATTTTTTCCAGTAATGTAGCAGTTTTATATTCAGAAAATGTAGGTTTCATATGCTGAAGCAGTGTTTTTCTGTAGTGTTACGAAATTCAAAATACTTTTACTTCTTACATCTCGCTGGCCGCTGTGGCAGAGCGGTTCTAGGCGCTTCAGTCCGGAACCGCGCTGCTGCTACGGTCGCAGGTTCGAATCCTGCTTCGGGCATGGATGTGTGTGATGTCGTTAGGTTAGTCAGGTTTAATTAGTTCCAAGTCTGGGGGACTGATGACCTCAGATGTTAAGTCCCGTAGTGCTTAGAGCCATTTTAACCATCTTACGTCTCTTTTCCAGCCTCCTTTACCCCTGTAAGCAATCACAACAGAGTAGGTTACGACTGTCAGACGCATGACAACATCCTTCGCTGGTCATATTAATTTAGTACGTAGTATCTTATGAAAACAGTCGTTTGCGAAGATGACTATGTCACCACATTAGTGGATTACTATTTTTGGCAATTTAAACAGCCATCTATATCTAAAATTCACACAGAGCTTACAAGTTTGAAGCAATATAAAACACAGAAAAGGACACACAAAGCTCAACAAGAAAAAATAGCATACCCATAAAATCAGGAAACAGCAGTTATAGCATAAAATGATTTTCGACCACACAGACACAATAATAACATACAATATCTTGTACCATAGCTCTTATAAAATTCTGTTCATAAGGAATAATGCGAGGGTCACTCTAAAAGAAATGCACACTATTTTTCCGGCGGTTCTAGGCGCTTCAGTAGGGAACCGCGTGACCGCTGAGGTCGCAGGTTCAAATCCTGCCTCGGGCATGGATGTGTGTGATGTCCTTAGGTTAGTTAGGTTTAAGTAGTTCTAAGTTCTAGGGGACTGATGACCACAGCTGTTAAGTCCCAAAGTGCTCAGAGCCAATTGAACCATTTTTTGCACACTATTTCTTTAATCTAATTTTTATTCTACACGTTTGAATGTTTTACAGTGTGTAGGAACATCCTTTAGCAACAATATTTTAATTTCTCCACATAATTTCCATCCCTCTCAACTGTCTTACGTCATCTTGGAACCAGCGCCTGTATACCCGCACGATAAAATTCTATAACCTGTTGGAGCCACTGTTCGGCAGCGTGCACAAGGGAGTCTTCATCTTACAAACCTTGATCCACGACGAGAGTCTCTCAGTTTCCAAAAGAGATGATAGTCACATGGAGCCAGGTCAGGACTGCAAGGCGGGTATTTCAGTGTTGTCCATCCGAGTTTTGTGATCGCTTCCTTGGTTTTTTGACTCACATTTCGCTGTGCATTGTCGTGCAACAGCAAAACACCCTCCTCTTGCCGATGTGGTCGCACACGACTCAGTCGAGCTTGAAGTTTATTCAGTGTCGTCACATATGCATCAGAATTTATGGTGGCTCCACTTGGTATGATGTCCAGAAGCAGGAGTCCTTCGGAGTCGTAAAACACCGTAGTCATAACTTTTCCAGCAGAAGGTGTGGTTTTGAATTTTTCTTTCTTGGATGAATTTGCATTGCCTCTTCGTCTCTGGTGAAAAATGATGGAGCAATATTTCATCACTTGTCACAATTCTTCCAAGAAATTTATCTCCTCCATTCTCGTACTGTTCGCTGCATACCGTTTTTCTTGTTTCTTTGTGAGCCACTGTCAACATCCTGGGAACCTACCTGGCATACACCTTTTTAACGCCAACACTTTCAGTATTCTGCAAACACTTCCTTCCCCTATCCCAACCTAGCGTGACATTTCGTTTACTGAGATGCATCTGTCAGCAGTCACCAATTCGTTAACTCTTTGCACATTGTCTGGAGTGTGTGCAGTACGAGGCCTGCCGCTGTGATGACAATCCTAAATATTGCCGTGCCCGCTTTCACCACGTAACCTGCTGGCCCACTGACTAACTGTACTGCTATCGACAGCAGCATCTCCATACACCTTTTTCAACCTCTTATGGATGTTTCCCACTGTCTCGGTTTTACAGCACAGGAATTCTATGACAGCACTTTGCTTCTGACGAACGTCAAGTGTAGCAGCCATCTTGAAGACATGCTGTGACGGCGCCACTCACGGGAACAGGTTGAAAGAAGGTTGAAAACAAGCGGCAAGGATGTATCTACACACTGTAAAACTTTCACACATGCAGAATGAAAACTGCATTTTTAAAAAAATAGTGTGCATTTCTTTTGGAGTGACCTTCGTACAATCCAAAGACAAAATAAAATAATGAATATATCTAATAAGTGAAATTAAATAAAAAGCGAGGCATTACAATAACATGGCAGATGTGCAAACATAAAGTAAATGGAAGTTAGAATTTGCATGGCATGAACAAAACAGATGCATTACACGTAATGTTTCATGGGATAATGCTATGTAGGCTACGGCAGAGTAACGACGAGTAGATATTGAGTACAAAGGAAATGCTGTGTTCTAAGAGGTACCACCAGATGGTGGTCCACGATGCACGACTTCAAACTGAAATTGTATGATAGAGACTCACGTTTGTATAACATTAGAATTATCAAAGGTAATTTAAAATAATAAAAGATGCACCAACTAATCATAATGACAAAATCATGCAACTTGTATGTAGACACACAGCGTGCTGTAAAGTGTCTTAGATTGTGCCCCACGACATAGCAATGATTGATCGAAAAGTTTTTTGACGTAATGATGACTTAACACAGTACATACAAAACCAACAGATTACGTCAAACAAGATATGTAACAGAATGGCCTTTAGAGGAAAATCGTACATGCAGGGGAACCTAGCAGTACTTGACATTGATCGGTTTCGCTTTGAGCGGAGGGGACCAAAATTAACAATTACGTAAGACGAAACTGTAAAACAAGTCACCAAGCGATTTAGAATAGCAATGTAAAATACATTTCATCTACAAAAGTTTTTTTTTTAAATATGCTATTTTATGTATGAGTAATTTTCAGTCATTGAGTTTTTGCGTATGCTCCACTTTCTTTTTACACTGCTTTAATTCTGTAACCTAGGCATTTCTTCTGTTATAGATCTGAAGATGGCAGTTTATCCACTAATGTATTGACATAGAATTCTCGATAAACACAAGTTTTCATAAGAAGCCTATAGTACAAATTTATGGATGGTCTCCTGCACCAACTGACAATATTAATTGAGATTACTCGTGTTTTCTCTCAATTATACCTACTCAGTAAAAATAAGGCTTCATGAACTCTGGGAAAATAAAGAACGATCCGTTAATAACTTAGCATATACCTTGCCAGTAATTATAGGACTGTCAAAGAGGCAGTCAGCCACAATTTCGAAATGTGTGTAAATCATTTAACTTTTTCATATGTAAATACAGGAAAAATTATTCTGAGTTGTCTTTAACTCAACATTTTTCACTGCTTTGACAACAGATTCGATTTCTTTCTAGTACAAAATTAGTAAAATGAATCTACCTGTTTTAGTAAGCATATTCGATTGACTACTTACATTATTTTTTAATTCTGTCACTTCCTCGTTACGTATTTCGTAGAGCCTTCATTTTTAACGACATTCTGTAGCATTAAATTTCAAATGCAAGGAATAAAATGTTAACGGTTTTCGTAGTTGGGTATAGTGGCGTTACCCACACGAATTCTTCAACGAATCACTTCTTCGAATAAAGTTGCTATTTCATACCATTCACAATATTTTGGTGTTTGTCGTCATGTGTAACCTCGTTTGCTAGTTAGAATTATTTCACTTTTTGTACTCTCTCTTACAGAATGCTTGATGGTATGCAGGCCTCCTTTATCTATCCGTATTAATTTCCACTTTATCTCTTTCTCCTGTGTGTTGCCTCAGCAGTATCTCTTTACTTCTAAGAAAAAAATTGGCATCATTTATATTGTTCTTTCAGTCTTTCTTCGACATTACCTCCCAGTCATTTTCTTGAAGAGAAGCTAATTTACGACCTTCGGAAGACTTACTTTTTAAAAATACTCTAGATTTCTTTCTTTCTCTATGTTATGAGAGTGAGTTAGGAGTATCTACACAGAGGCATAGGGATATTGACGTATACAGATGCAGGTAGTTTCGCGTACACGCGATATAAAAGGGTAGTGCTTTGGTGGAGCTGCCATTTAAAAAAAGGTTCAAATGGCTCTGAGCACTATGGGACTTAACATCTCTGGTCATCAGTCCCCTAGAACTTAGAACTACTTAAACCTAACTAACCTAAAGACAGCACACATCACCCAGTCATCACGAGGCAGAGAAAATCCCTGACCCCGCCGGGAATCGAACCCGGGAACCCGGGCGTGAGCTGCCATTTACATTCAGGTGATGCATGTGAAGAGGTTTCCGTCATGATTATGGCAGCATAACGGGACTTAACGTGGAATGATAGTTGGATCTAGACGCATAGGACATTTCGTTTCGGAAATAGTTAGGGAATTCAGTATTCCGAGATCCACAGTATCAAGTGTGTGCCAAGAACACCAAATTTCAGCCATTTCCATGGACACAGCAGTGTGGCCTTCACTTAATGAGCAGCGGTGCCGCAGAAGTCAATGTGGGACGTACGACGACTGTATCCGTTAGAACAGTGCCGCGAAATTTGGCGTTAAGTCCAGGTTACCATTCAAATGAGCAAAAAAAAGCAATGATTGGAAATTTTTTTGAGACAATCGAAAGTAATTGAAAGTGTCTGTTTAAGGGTTGTGATAGTTCATACTATAAACATTATTTCAGATTTTCAATAGAAGAACACCCCCCCTCCCCCCCTTCCCCAGGGGGCTCACGGTTCTCTCTTGAGTTCGTGCATGCCGCACACAGGGCCCTGAGTTATTGTAGTCCATTCTTCTTTCCTATAGTCGCTCATTCCCAGTTGCACTCTCCTTCCCCTCTCTCGGCGTTCTGATTTATATCGGCCTGGCTATCCACCTAGCTCTCTGTATTGTTTGCAATTTTGTTCCTTCTGCTTGTTCTTTCACCATTTTTAGCGTTTAGGTCCTTGTTTGAGGTTTGACCTCCACTTCAAACTTTTCTGTTTTTAGTGTAGGCCTACAGTGCAGATTCCATTGCCCCCTTCCTTCCCCTCTCCCTGCCTCACTCTATCCATCTTCCACTCTTCTAGGCCACCACTACATGGATCAGCACAAGGACAGCATAAGGATCACACTACTGATACTGAGCTGTTCCCTCCCGATATATGCCAAGCAGATATATCGGAACTTACGGCAATGGCCGCCGTGCCAGGCGGCCCTTGCTGTGGCTGGGTGGCGCCCACGGGGAGAACCCCTGATCGGAGTGGGTGACATTATGGCAGATGCTTGGAGTATGAAGCATATCAAGCTGCAAAAATCTAGGTTATTAAATGGCCATCTCTCCGAATAGTGGTGGGTTACTGAGTGCTGCTTCGTACGACCCAGCAGCCTTCCCTCTCCTGGCTGCACCACGTAAGAACGGCCAGGCTGACCATCATGGGATGAAACACTTTCCCCGCTACCTCGTCTGTAATAGGACGGATGGGGGGCATTCACCGCCGCAAAGATACTGTTTCTTGTGGAGAATATCGAGGATTAGTTTGGTGAAGCAGAGTCTCTCAGTAAGATGCGGTCGGGCTCCCTACTGATTACAGCTTCTTCTGTCTCCCAATCTGAGCTCTTTGTGCTTCCGATCCTCTTGGCAACCACACCAATCTCTGAATATGGTCCAGGGAGCGAGTTTTCATAGGGAGTTCATGCTGCAAACCGATGAGGAACTGCGAGGCGATACGGAGGAACTTGGTGTTCATTTCGTTCAACATGTGCAGACAGGTCGCAAGCACAGCTGCACCGATACCAGTACATTCTGGTTTTCGAGAGGGATACTCTCCCAGAGAAGGTTAAGGTTATGAGCTACAGATATGACGTGAAGCCATGTATTCCGCCAGCCATGAGGTGCTTTCGGTTCTTGTGTTTGGGGAATACGTCTTCCTGCTGCATGCAGGCCCTCATTGTGACGACGGTAGACTCCACGAGGGAAGCCCCTGTGTTTCGCCATTTGTATATGTCGCCGGATTGCCCAGCTTACAAGAGAGATTCCATCCATTGTCACTTCTTCAATTTTTGCCTCTCTTACATCCTTTCCACCTCCTACCCCTTCCTTACGGCAGCCCCATACATCTCTCCCCTCCCCTGCACTTCCTGTCTGGAAGCTTCTCCCCCTCTCCGGCTGAAGAAGTGCCCCCTTCTTCGGCACCTGTCGTTAATGTGACTCTCCCTTGAGATCCCGGTCACTGGCATCTCTCAGGCCAGAAGTCTCCTGTCACATCTCGGTCACGAGATGCACATCTGTGCGCCCCAAAGTCGCCTGCTCTCTTTCGGTTCCGGATCTTGCAGGCACCTGTACTGTCTCTCAGCCCTGGCCTCCTTAACCTCCGAAAGAGAAGAAGAAGATACGTAAGTCCCAAGGCATTCACCCCCCCCCCCCCCCAAGTGCCCCCTGGAGGTGCCATCTCCTCCATCTCAACCTGAATCTGACTATTTATGGATGACACCCCTCCTTATCGATGATGACCACTAACCAAATGACATGACTTCCTCTCACTTCTTTATGCCTAAAATGGACTTTTGCCACAGTATCATCCAGTGGAATTGCAATGGATACTATCGTCACCTGCCGGAAATACAGTGTCTTCTCTCCTCCTACTCTGTGTTCTGTCTTGGTCTTCAAGAAACGCACTTCTGTGGTGACCACCTTCCAACATTTCGTGGTTATGGGGCATTCTGTCGGAACCCTGCCGGGCCTAGCGTAGCATCTGGCCGGTTCTGCACTTAGGTTAGCTTCAATGTCATTAGTGACTGGATTCCCCTATGGACCAACCTAGAAACAATAGTGGTCAAAGTGCAAACGACTCTGGCAATCACAGTTTCCAATGTCTATCTCCCTCCAGGTAGGCAGCTTCCTTATGTTGAACTGTCTACCTTAATACAGCAATTCCCACCCCTGACTAGAGACTTCAGTGCCCACCACCCACTGTGAAGGGGGTGCCACTTAAATAGTTATAAGTCTTCTAATTGAACAACTTATTACAGACTTCGATTTGTATCGACTGGCATCATGGTGGACCAAGGATGCAGCAATCGCTTTCCAGGACCGCTGACAGGCGCTTCAGCGATTTAAACGACACCCTTCACTGCCCCACCTCATCGTTTTTATGAGTCTCCATGCTAAGGCTCATTAGTAGAGTAAAAAGTAATGCTGGGAGCATTATGTTTACTCCCTGGGGACTTACGTCTCTTCATTGCAGGTTTGGTCTAAGCTCTATAGCCTTCTGGGCAGTCAACTTTCCATGGTCATATACTCCAAGATGCTCAGTCACTGATCCATTGGTCCTTGCAGAACACCTCGTGACACATCTTGCGACAGCATCGGCATCCTCTTCATATCCAGCTACCTTTCTCTGGCAGAAACGCCAAGTTGAACAGACCACCCTCAGTTTCAACCCACACTATGCTGAACCTTGTAATGAATCCTTCACCGAACGGGACTTCTTGCAGGCTCTTACCCCTTCAAGAGATATGATGCCAGGCCTGCATTCCATCCACAACCAGATGATCTATGAGTTGGACGTTCAGAAGAGGCAACATCCCCTCAGTGTCTTCAACCTCATTTGGCTCATGGATGCTTTCTGGTCGCAATGGCGAGACAGTGTAGTTATTTCCGTCCTTAAGGCTGGGAACAACCCAACGTCTCTCAACAGATGCCTGCTGGTTAGCCTTGCGAATTTTCTTGGTAAACTGCTCGAGAGGATGGTTATCTTCAGATTATGTTGGGTACTTGAATCTCAGGACCTTCTGTCTCCATATCAGAGTGGCTTCAGTGAAGGACGATCTCTAACTGACCATTTACTCAGATTGGAAATGTCAATCCGAATGGCCTTTACTAATTTTTGGCACCTTGTCACGGTCTTCTTTGACCTACATGAGGCATATGACACGGCTTGGCACCATCACAGTTTAGTTACCCTGCATGGCTGGGGTTTCTGTGGCCCCTTTCTGCTTTGTAAGTAGGCTGTTTATGTTTTCTCTATGTAAGTAGGCTGTTTATGTTTTCTCTATGTAAGTAGGCTGTCTATGTTTTCTTATTGGCAACGTTACGTAGCGCTCAGTATGAAAATCACTGGCTGTGCTGTGTGCAGTCTGTGGCTAGTTTGCATTGTTGTCTGCCATTGTAGTGTTGGGCAGTGGCAGCAGGCTGTGAACAGCGCGTAGCGTTGCGCAGTTGGAGGTGAGCCGCCAGCAGTGGTGGATGTGGGGAGAGAGATGGCGGAGTTTTGAAATTTGTCATGAACTGCTATATTTATATATGATGATATCAAGGTAAATACATTGTTTGTTCTCTATTAATATCTTTCATTTGCTAACTATCCCTATCAGTAGTTAGTGCCTTCAGTAGTTTGAATCTTTTATTTAGCTGGCAGTAGTGGCGCTCGCTGTATTGCAGTAGCTTGAGCAGCGAAGATTTTTGTGAGGTAAGTGATTTGTGAAACGTATAGGTTAATGTTAGTCAGGGCCATTCTTTCGTACGGATTTTTTTGAAAGTCAGATTGCGTTGCGCTAAAAAATATTGTGTGTCAGGTAAAGCACAGTCATGTAAAAATTGTTCAAAGGGGACGTTTCATATGTCGACCCTTAGCCGAGGATACCTCACTGGAATCTTCTGATCTTTTGTTGTAGTTTGTGTAATTAGTGTAGATTTTGTTTATTTCTAGCGCGTAATTGTAGAGAAAATCTCCTTTGTAGTTGCAGTCTTTCATTGTTGTACAGTAAAACAGTTGTGGCATGCATGTAGATTTGCACCAAGTATTTCGCAGCTGCAATTAACTAGATATTATTTTCAGTGTTATGTTAATGTGTTCTCTTATTTTTGCTCTTCAAATTGTGCTTTTCTGTGTTGTCGTGTGAAATACTGTGACAATAATGGCGTGTGAAAAACGTAATACTAGGCTCCAAAGTAAACTGAGAAATGACAGTGAAAATGAAAGCAGTGTGTTAGCGCCACCGAGTAATGAATTAACTGATGTTCAAAGTAGTAATTTGATAATTATGCATAGGGAAATGGAGCGGGCGGCAAACAATGGCGTGGACAGTGAAACAATTAGTGAAGAGGGAAGCATTATCGATCGATCGGTCGGCAACAGCTCGCCTCAGGAATCCGAAATGACAGGACACAATTTTGCAAATACTGTAGATTCAGGTTTTGCGTCCTCACCGTTTTCCCAAATGAGTCAAGACACGTTTTCCGCTTGTCAAAATGTGAATGTTGCCGGTGCAAATTCACTGCCGAAAAGCACTGAGGAACATGTTTCAGACACCAGTGCATTGTTATTACAGTTAATGCAACAGATGGGACAAAAGCTACAAAAGTTAGACACAACACTTGAACAAAATCAGAAACAAATGGGACAAAAGCTTCAAAAGTTAGACACAATGGAACAAAATCTTCAAAAGTTAGACACCACACTTGAACAAACACGTGAAGATTCAACTACTGAGTTACATAAAATCGAATCGAAATGTCAAAAAGTCTGTAACGACGTAAAAACACAAATTTGTGAGCATTTTCAACCTATTTTTTCGCGGCATGAAAATGCATTACAGAATCACGAAGCAGCCATAAAAGAACTGCAAATTATTGTTCATGAAAATCATGAGACCTTGCAAACTAAAATTGACTCAGTTGCATCTACCGATTCGATTACGCAACTTGCAAAAACTCAGGAAAACTTAAAGGACACAGTAGAAAGACACATGGAGGAAATTAGTTCATTATCAGAGAAAGTAGTTGAACTTTCGGATCAGCTAAATAATTTATCTACGAAGGTAGATGATAATCTGAATGACACAAAACCGGTAGTCTTTAATAACACAGAAGAGAGCGAACAAATTAGGAAACTGAAACAAAATCTGAATCAAATTGATACGCAACACCAAAGAGAAATCCGGGAAGTACAAGATCAGCTAACACAGGTAATACAAGAATTACGTATTTCAGAGGACACTCGCGCCCCAATAAGGGAAGAGGGACATAGAAATACGGAACAGCCACAAAATAATAACATAGGGCATTTCGGAAGTTATGAAAGAAATTGGCAAGGTACGCCGAATTTTGAGATGGAACCGCCGAAACGACGTAACAATGACCGACATGCGACTTGCCGACATGATGATTTTGACTATAAGCTGTTCATTACTACACGTAAATTCAAAACATTTAAGAATTCTGGCAACGACATTCATCCACAAGCATGGCTCCATCAATTCTCTCATTGTTTTCCTCCCAACTGGTCGTTGGAACACAGATTAGAATTTATGTGTGGCTACTTGGAGAATGAACCAGCTGTAAGAATGCGATCGGTAATTCACGATTGCCACAGTGAAGGAGAGTTTTACCATGCCTTCCTCTCAGCATATTGGTCTCAAGCCACACAAGATCGAGTAAAACATAGCATCATAATGATGAAACGTTTCGAACAATCTGAATTTTCCAGTCTTGTGAAATATTTTGAAGACATGTTGCATAAGAATCAATATCTTTCAAACCCATACAGCCCCTCAGAACTCATCCGCATTTGCTTACTCAAATTGCCTGAACATTTACGACATATTATTTTGGCAGGACGTTGCAAAGACGACATTGAAGCTTTTCAGGGACTGTTACAAGAACTGGAAATTGACACATACCGTCGCGGGATGCGAAAACAGGAAAACAATCACTACAAGTCACATCCGTCACAATTCCGTGACGACAGAAATGATAACTGGACGCGACAAGGCTATTATCACAACACAAATCGTGACCAAAACAGACACCACCCATATGACAACCGCTGGCAGAGTAATAATAGTTACAGAGAAAGATCGCATTTCCGTAGTAATGACTATCACAGAGACAATCAGAGAAACAGACAATATGGGAACCAAAACAATATTTCAAGGGAGACAGAATAACTTCAGACGCAACAGTTCAGCGCGGAGTTACGATTCAGGGAGAAATTCTCCACCACGTGACCGACAAGGAAGAAACTACGGAAACTACCGACATAACGACAGACCTGAATTGCATCAGAACTGGCGGGATTCAAACAGAGCAGGGCCCTCTCGTCACGGTGAATTTGTAGAAGTTAGGTCTCCTAATCCCAATAACGACGCGCGCCAACAAAGAGACAGACAATGACTCGCACAGCAGGCAGCCGCGTGCGCCGGCTGGCTCAGAGAAAAATAACATAGACGCTAACCTTGAGAAAAATTCCAGTATTCTTTATCGACGTATACCGCATGATAATTGCGTTCCGGTTGAAACTCTGCGTACTAGGAAGAGTAAAGGTTTACACCACATTTCACATGTGAAACCGTTTATTGAAAGATAATCTGCTTTTTAACTTTGTCATTGCCATAAAACTTTTCACTTTACATTACTAGTATGCTTGTCAGACTTAGAATCTGTTAACATGCAACAATGTTTGAAGTTAAATATCCAGTCAAGAACCAAGAGAAGTTATTGAAACAGAAATGACGAATGCATTGTTATAGTGCACAGACGTCACAGTGTTATTGTGTGTGTACTTTCTTGCTTGTTAGTTGCACGATTATGGAACGACTATAAGGCTTACATACGTAGAACATTTACCAGTACTGCTAATGAGATTTTAATGCAACATTTTGGTTTACTTGAAAATATATTCTGGATTTAAAGTACTTTCAGTGAGATACCAGATGGCACAGTGGTTAGTTTATGTAACAGCTACACGATTTTATCACGACACTACTAATGAGTGACAATTTACAATGTTGCTTTTGCGGTGTTTCTGTTTTATATCTGCACAGTTTTTCTGAATTATTCTGGAAAGTAAAACATGTTTTAGTAGTAACTTTTGTGGTATAGCAACAATGAGACAGCCTTTTTCGTGGCACAACAATACGTTACTGTACAGTACTTTCTTCATCACAACAATAAGCGTAATAACTACGATATCTATACGCAAAGCATTTCACTTTTGTTTATCATGAGGTAAGTACATTGACTTCTGCAGAACTTGGCTTTCGGAGGACGATAAGTACGACACTTCCACAGAATTATCTTACAGCAAGACGCACATTTAGCGCTACAGGACACGCATTTGAGAGATTTTGTACTTAAGCCATTTATTTTTAAAGATTTTTTGAAGTACAAAGAAAGTTTTCCGTGATACATTTCATTCCATTGCTGTAATCTGTAACACCTGAGGGTATAATTACATTAATCCTCAGGGGGGTATACGCCTACTTTGTGTACCATGTGTTTGGCAACCACAAGGAACCCTAGCTAATATGGTATTTGCTTATACAACTTTACACATCGGTACCATATTTCTCTAACACACAAATTACACAGCTATCTGATCATTTAACTGAGAGAGACAAACTTTTTTTTTTACTACATCAGTGACAGATGTTTACATAATTATACCGTTGGATAACTTCACACTTACGAAATTGTATTTTGTCTGTACTTAGTGAACTGTTCATATTTTTTTGGAACCATTGTGATACTATGAGAGCTTTGAATGATATATTTGGTATGGGATCATGATTTTTAAAGTACGTTTGAGGCAGATGACACTTTTGACATGAGCAGAGAATTTTTTTTAGGTTTTGAAATTATTGCAGAAAGCTACGACGTTTTTGAGATTTGACTGAGGTGTTATGATGTTATTATTACGACGACGATGTGTATTATGTTGTTGAGGAATGTTTATTATGCTACGTATTTCTCATGATGAAATATTGAAGAAGTGTCGACGAATATGTATATGTATAATGAGGTAAGGAATAATGAGTAGTGTTTAGGGACTCTGATTTGTGGAAAAGGTTGTTGGAAACCAAGAATCGTACTTTAAGAGTTATGAAATGTGCGTAAATGCGTGACTGTATCACAATGCTGACGAATATTTTATTTGGACACTTATATTTATAGGATTTTCTTTCTACAGATTTGCAACGCTAATTCTTGACCTGTGAAATATTTTTATGTGAGACTGTCACTGTAGCAGAAACTGGTGTCGTAAATATTTCCGTAAGAAAGTTAAGTGACCACCTGCACGTAATGCGTCGTGGGCACGCAGCTGTGTCAAACACCTGGAGAACAAGCCATTAGGGTGTGCCTTTCCGGAAGAACAGGTAGAAAAAAAAAAAGAAAAAAGGCAGGCCTATATCCTCGCCATTGGCATTCCTTTAGAGAAAATATTGCAAATGCGACACCCTCATTACTTCCATTAACCTTGCTATTGACATTCCTTTGTAGATAGCATCGCAAATATTACACGCTCATTACCTGAAAACATATGATTACTCGTACTTTGTACTAATTACTGCAATGCTTATGAATTGATGGGAAATATTCGTACATCTGCACACCTGATTATGACAAGTGTCTTTCTATGAGAGTTGAGAGCTACTGACTTACGAAATGCCACATGACTATTGAATGATATTTTTATGCTTTGCTTTTCGTAGTTGCTTATTTCACTTGATATCTGGTTTCCAGCTGTGTTGCAGCATTGCTTTTATAAAATAAAATGCATTTGCTAATGTGAACACTTTCTGTCAACAGATCTATTAAATAATTATTTTATGATCCACATTCTTTAAAAAAGGAGCACTTGGAAAGGAAAGAACAATAAGAAGGAACTAGTAACAGTAACACATAATTTTCTTTTCAAGTACATGGTAATATTTCTTTTTACAATCAGTTGTTGTGGTGCACCACTTTAATTACATAGATATTAAGATGTGAATATACATTTCCCGTATCTGCATTGTTGTTTTTACTGTAATATTTTTTCTGCTTGAGCTATGTCATGTTTTGATATAAGTTATTACATTTGCTGCTGCTAGCTTTGCCAATCTGTATTTTTTGTCATTGCTGCTTGTGTTAATTGTTTTGTGCTGCTGCATTGCCTCGTCCCTTAGTTTAGCATCTGAGCTCAGTAGATTTAAGTTAGCTTAAGATGGAGTAGGCTATATGAGAGAACGAGATGTGATGAATTGGAAGAAATGCATTGAGAAGCTATAAGAAAATGGTTTGGCCAAAAAAAAGTATTTTGAAAGAAGATATGAGCAAAAAAGTAGGGTTTAGGGACAACAGGTTTACGTAGGATTTTCTTGGAAATAAATAATGAGGTAAGAAATATGTGAACATATAAATACAGAAAGCATGCTTTGATAGGATTTTTTGGTGGAAACAAATTTTGAAATAAGACGAAAGATCTATGGAATGAAGTTTTAGGTTGGACTGCAGTACCAAATGTTACACTGAAAACGAACCCTGTCCTTTCCTATTGGTGTTATCCCACTATGTGTTTGTATACCCTTGTGTATTTGTTTTCTTCCTGTCTCTGTGTAGTTTCATAGAATTTTTTCTTCTTTTAATATTAAGCTACATTCACTATGATGAAGAATACTGTTATCCTCAAATATAATTTGCATTAATAATATGTTATTTACCTTGTAAATATGCTTAGACATTATTTATTCTGGTTTGTTGCTCACATGTGAAGGTGATGTTTCAAAAGTTCTTGTGATCTTTATGTATTTACTTATGTCATAATTCCTGTAACACTGACGTATATGTCTATTTCTATTCTTTTGTAACGCCTGTTTTACTACAAATGTTATCTGTATTGTTATGTTCTTTAATGATATATTTTGTACCTTTGTAATTGTATTCTTATGTTATAAGATTGTAATTGACACCAGATCATCAAATTAAGTAACTTGTAAGTTACATTTCACTGCACACGTTTCTGTTGGTCATAGTATATGGACAATATGTGAGAAGTAGGGACTGATAGTGTTTGCACGTGTGTTAATGATTCAGCAAGGGACTGGATAACAGCATTGTTGGTTCTAAGGACAGTTCCGAAAACTTTGTGAGTGCACAAGTGGTGGTTTATGGACTTGCTATATTGTCCACAAGACTCTTCAGTGGTGATTGTGCACCTGCACAGTCACAACAGATGGCTGCTGGCCATCTCTTCAAGGACTACAGTGGGTCTACATCTTTGATGATCCATCAATACCATTATTTCTACAAGGACTGCAGTGGGTCTGCACCTCTGGTGGCCCACCAATATCGTAATCTCTACCAGGACTACGGTGGGTCTGCTCTGTGATGACCTACCTACCAATATTCATCAAAACTTCGACTGACTCTGCAGTGGGTTTGCTCTGTTGTGACCCAATACTTGTCTGCATGTCAAGAGTCAGCACTGTCTTTCCGTTGGAAGGACAACACTACTTCTTCAAGACTGCATGGAAATCCACTACTTCTATGTGCATTTTCTTTTACTGCTCAGACTTTGAGAAAAAATCTGCATTTTTACTGTGATGAACAATGAGGACTGTCTTTATGGACTGTGAGAAAATTTTAGCTTTTGACCAACATTGTATCAATAAGTGTGTGCATTTGATATCTTTGTTATTGTAATTATGAAAAATGTTTTCAAATCTGTATTGGGCACTGCCCAAACCAATTTGTAAAATTTTTTGTGGGGAGCATGGGGGCTATGTAAGTAGGCTGTTTATGTTTTCTCTATGTAAGTAGGCTGTTTATGTTTTCTCTATGTAAGTAGGCTTTTTATGTTTTCTTATTGGCAACGTTACGTAGCGCTCAATATGAAAATCACTGGCTGTGCTGTGTGCAGTCTGTGGCTAGTTTGCATTGTTGTCTGCCATTGTAGTGTTGGGCAGTGGCAGCTGGCTGTGAACAGCGCGTAGCGTTGCACAGTTGGAGGATGCAGTGGTGGATGTGGGGAGAGAGATGGCGGAGTTTTGAAATTTGTCATGAACTGCTGTATTTATATATGATGATATCAAGGTAAATACATTGTTTGTTCTCTATTAATATCTTTCATTTGCTAACTATCCCTATCAGTAGTTAGTGCCTTCAGTAGTTTGAATCTTTTATTTAGCTGGCAGTAGTGGCGCTCGCTGTATTGCAGTAGCTTGAGCAGCGAAGATTTTTGTGAGGTAAGTGATTTGTGAAACGTATAGGTTAATGTTAGTCAGGGCCATTCTTTCGTAGGGATTTTTTTGAAAGTCAGATTGCGTTGCGTTAAAAAATATTGTGTGCCAGGTAAAGGACAGTCGTGTAAAATTGTTCAAACGGGACGTTTCAGCTTTTTATCCGCGAATTTTTATCTCACCAGATTTCCTATGTTCGATTTGGCACTTCACTCAATGCGCTCAGATTCAGCAGAATGGTATCCCACATGGTTCTGTATTAAGTGTCAAAATCTTCCTCATAGCCATCAGTGGGCTTGTAACCTCTGTTCGGCCTTTGGTTACCCTGGCGTTGTACGTCGACGATTTTTGCATCTGGTGCAGTTCCCACTCGGTAGCACCTGCTGGGCATCGGCTACAAGGTGCCATCCAACGGGCCTCAGCATGGGTCATCTCCCATGGATTCCACTCTTTTCCATCTTTACTGTGCTCTGATCTTGTCCAGACTAGATTATGGTAGTCAACTAAATGGCTCAGCGGCTCCATCCACTCTGCAAATGCTTAACCCTGTTAACCACTGTAGGGTGTATCTGGCTACTGGTGCCTTTTGCACTAGTGCCGTTGACAGTCTCCTCACAGAAGTGGGGATTCCCACTCTACAAATACGAGGGAGCCTACTGCTGGTTTATTATCCAGCCGCCATTCGCCGATTCCCTGACCATCCCGTATACCCTGTCCTAATTGTAAACAAGGGATGTCTCCTTCCTGAAAACCACCCATAGGTAAGATTGCCAGTAGACATGCTCACTTCCCTCTGCTAGGGTACTCCATCTCCATTCGCTCGGATGCACCCTGTGTACGTCCTTCCACATTCCCCATCGGGTGATGCCTAGACCACAGATTAGGACTGACCTGTTCCAGGGTCCTGAGGTCTCTGCCGACACTATAGTTTTCTGGCGTCTTGTAAGTGCCATCCTTGCAGAGTTCCAGGGTGCAAGATCCGGAACCGAAAGATAGCAGGCGACCTTGGGGGAGGAGACTTCCAGCTTGAGAGACGTCGGGGACTGGGGTCTGAAGGGAGAATCAAATCAAATGGCTCTGAGCACTATGGGACTTAACATCTGAGGTCATCAATTCCCGAGAACTTAGAACTACTTAAACCTAACTAACCTCAGGACATCACACACATCCATGTCCGAGGCAGGATTCGAACCTGCGACCGTAGCGGTCACGCGGTTTCAGACTGAAGCGCCTAGAACCGCTCGGCCACACCGGCCGGCTGAAGGGAGAATCCCATTAACGGCAGGTGCCTTGGAAGGGAACACTTCTTCGGCTGGAGATGGGGAGAAGCTTCCAGACAGGAAGTGCAGGGGAAGGGAGAGCGGTATGAGGCTGCCGTAAGGAAGAGGTAGGAGGTGGAATAGATGTAACAGAGGCAAAAGTTGAAGAAGTGACAATGGATGGAATCTCTCTCACTGTTGGCGGGCCTCAGCATACGGCAGGTAATCCAGGGACTTGTACTTCTTCTTTTTCCCTTGTAAGCTGGGCAATCCGGCGTGCGAGGGGAGCGGTGCTCATGTCAAATGACACACACATATGGGGAAAAACAGGGGCTTCCCTCTTGGAGTGCGTGTCAACCCTCATCACAATGAGTACCTGCATACAGTGATGGTTCTAAGACAGTGGATAAGGTGGGATACGGTTTCACATCTCCTACTGGCTTATAACACTATTTATCGCCTGAATCATATAGCGTATTCACAGCAGAGCTTCTAGTCACTCAAAGAGCCCTCCATGTTGTTTCTCAGGCCTCCCTCCACAGTGTTTTAATTTGTACCGACTCAATGAGCAACATGCAGGCTATCGACCGATGCTACTCTCATCACCCTTCTGTCTCTGCTATCCATGACCTTTTCTCTGCCCTTGGCTGTGCCACCTGCTCAGCTGTCTTTCTCTGGGTCCCTAGTCATGTGGGCATCCCGGGGTATGAACTGGCTGACCGCTTGGCTATATGAGCGACAGAAGAATAAGCAGTTAAAGACTTTAAATCAACTTGATGAAAACAGATAAATCTATCAGATGCTTACCCCCCATCTCCTTTCATGATTTAAGTTGTGGATTTGCGGATCTACGTCAAATCTCTTTGCCTAAAGGTGGAATGACAAATGGTGCACTACAGCTCATAGTAATAAACTCCGCATAATCAAGGAGTTTACTGCAGCTTGGCGCTCTTCCTTCCGATCCTCACGGAAACAGTCCACTGTCTTATGCCATCTGCTCATTGGTCGTACCAGACTCTCTGATTGTTTTCTCCTGCATAATGAACCATACTCATAATGTAGGTGTGAAGCTTGACTGACGGTGTCCCTCATATTGGTGCAATGTATGGGAGTAGCCGTGATAGACGGTGTCACGATTTCCGTTGTAGCTTGGTCAGAGGCACCCGCTGTAAACAGACGGCTCCCCGCGGACCCTGATAACACAGCAGGTGCCACATGTGCTCAGAATTCGTCCGTGGGTGATGTTCGGTCGGCCATCACTGCTCGTACAATGCGTCGACCTTGATGTGCGCGGAAGTCTGGAGCCTCGTGTACGGCTGTGAGAGTGCTCCTCAGATCTCGGCTGAAAGCAGTGACACACCACCGATACGTGGTGCCTAACATGTGTAGCAGTCCGTCGATACATCATCCTGCTCCCCACAAGCTCATAACGTGACCGCCTTTATATGACTGAAGCTCTTAAACAGTACATACTCGTCAGTGGGATTTTGTTGTACCCAAGAATGAATGTTTCAAATACTGTTCTCCTCTAACCTCCACATGGTTAGTACCTGCAGAGTTGAAACAGAAGGTGCACAGACAGCCCTCCTGAGCGCAATCTGATCTCCATTGATCGTGCCAATCACTAACCCTAAAACCCCTCATTATGCACATATTATACCGTGACACCAATGAACACAGTCCTTGAGAGTGTTGCATTTTTTCAGTTATGTGTCAAATAGGCGTCAAACACACAGCACATGAAGTGTTACTCATTAAACTACTGTAATATCGTAGCAGTTTAAAGCTTTGTGCCAAACCGAAAGTCGAGCCGGTGACCTTGTCTTTCTCGAGCAAGTACTTTCCTGACCGAGCAATCAAAGTACCTCTCACATCTTACACTCGGTGCTTTACTTCCACAAGTAACGAGAGAGATACTGCTGAAAGTAAAGCTGTGACGGAATAGACATAGCCCGGAGACAAGTGGCTTCCCCGTTATAACATATTACGATTGTGTACATAAATGCCTTGCAAAAGAGCCTCCGAGGATCCAAACTGCAGATATGCACCTGAGGACAAACGCATAACAAGTGTTCCACCTGGCCAACGTTCAGGCGAAAGCAGCTTTCACCATGTCTCTTCACTGCCGCCTATTCACGTTCAAAAATCCAAAGCGTGTTCCGAATGTACTGACACTCATCTACAATGGGTTCCTGAAGTTCATCGGCATTATCAACAATGCTGGAACAATAGACCAATGTTCTTAAGTATCCTCTCCCCCCCCCCCCCTCCGAAAAGAAAGTACACAAAGGATTCAAGTGTGGGGTGGGGGGGAGGGATATGGGGATCTGACACATCGTGGTATTAGTATTTTAGTAAACCACGACCGATACACTAGTTTTTATAATGTTGTTTACCAGCATTTAGTAATCCAGAGTACTCATAAAATCAAACGAGGGTAGTATATAACTTTGAATTTGCGTGTCATCTTCGACGTTCGAAAGAAATGTAGCCGGGGAAGTTAACGACGTTGTGACACTGGGGCGACTGCAACTTGGGCATACGGCGGATGGGGGTTACCATTGCTTTTCTGACGTATGTTTATTAGTAATCTTCACTTCTATCGAAATAGTCAGCAAGCAGTTGCATAAGAGAAACTTTATATCTCCTGAACCGCCTGTACGGGCGCTATGAACCACATGACCATAATTATATGCTGCATGCGTCTTATCGCTGACACTGACAAATAATGCGAGTTATAATCTTCTGAAGATAGATACAAGGGCTGTCTAGAAAGTAAGCTCCGATCGCTCGCGAAATGGAAACCACAATAAAAACTAGAAACGTTTTATTTGCCACAGCTAGGTACACCTTCCACCTACTTCTCTACATATTCGCCGCTCCAACTTCGAGTTTCGTCGTAGTGTTGTATCAACTTTCCAATATCCTCGTCATAGAAAGCAGCCGCCTGTGCTTTCGGCCAGTTATCCACTGATCTGCAGCTCGTTGTATGTGGAAAAATTTTGTCTTCATAGCCAGCAGTTCTTGTGAGCAGAGATGAGACTCAAGGGGAGCCAATTACGGACTGTATTGTGGGTGATCAAAGACTTCTTATCGGAAACGCTACAGGAGCGTCTTCATTGACCCTGAAGTGTGCGGCCTAGAATTGGCATGAAGAAGGAACTGCTCGACAGTTGTGTTATGTGGGCTGCATGGCACAGGCGAAATCTCTAACCTGGCCCTCATACTTGGCGGGAAGCGCTATTCCCTACGCATCTTAACGTGCTCATTGTGCACACTAAACTGAAAAGAGCGGCGCGACACGATGGACGGGCATATTAGAGACACTGCCCAACACATCTGTGCAAAGCTTTACCGGATTTTCCCAGTGGTTTCCTTTTCGCGACCGATCGGTACTTAATTTCTGGACAACCATCGTACTAAGTACCTGTGACCTGTTAAGGAAATAAAATATCTTTTGCGCAACTTTGCTGATTACTTCGATAATATATACATCTACAGTTTCTGAAGATAAAAGTACTGTATCTCTGTTTCTTTACTTGTCTTCTCTTCGCCACTTTCATTTGTACTTAAAATAGTGGAGCATCCTGTATCCTTGACTCGTGGGCTGCAGCGAATAATCGTTTCATGTAACAAGGGGAGAACCTCCTCATTCGTGACAAGAGAAAGGTCCTCAGACGTTGGTGCGACACGAACATTTAATCTCCAGCCGCCAGATCGACACTATGCCGCCACCAGCTATGGAGGGTGAATCTCGGACAATACCTCCCACTCGTACTGTGAAACGTCAGAGAAATCATTAAAGCAAACGTCGGCCGAACATCCTGAGACGAAAGCCAACAGACAATACATCAATAAGCGAACACGAAATCCTCAACAATTACATAGTTATTAAAGTATTTGCTACTGGTGTGTTCCCCACCAATGCTCAGCTTCTACGAATTGTCCTCTCGGATCTTGATCACTGTTAACTGCATATCTGATGTATGAAAAATTTTATTCCCTGGTTTATTTTAATTAACATGTTCTTTCATAACGCGCAAAATAAACTTCAAATTACGTGACCCACTTCTTTTCCATTGATAATCCTTAAGGACGTTTGAGAGAGGTAATACCTTCGATCTACGAGTATATTTAAAAAATACCCAATTTGCTTGGCCTAATATCTCAGAATAATGAATCAAATATGTGGGCGAATACACTCGATATCCTCAGTTCAGCTGCATACTGGTAGTCGATTTAACAGTTAATAATGGTATTTATTTGTTAATCATGAAATACTAATTTGAGTCGTATGACACACACACAGTTTCTTCCTTCATTTATGATGGGTCACTAAATTTTCATTTAAAATGAAAAGAAACACTTCTATTGCCCTTTTAACTCACCGATATCTCGTCTCCCGTTGTTAGGTAGGTCCTCTCACACAGGGATAACGCCACCCTCCATTCCCGCGCGGAAGCCGGAAGGCAGCGACCGT
Source organism: Schistocerca americana (assembly GCF_021461395.2). Taxonomy (NCBI): domain Eukaryota; kingdom Metazoa; phylum Arthropoda; class Insecta; order Orthoptera; family Acrididae; genus Schistocerca; species Schistocerca americana. The sequence continues at coordinate 267,114,166 of NC_060125.1, read as the reverse complement.
CAACTGTTTGCCGTGCCACCGAACAGAGGGCGCCAAGGCTCGCGAAGTTCCAACATGGCGCCGGAAGCGACACACTGAGGAGAGAAGAGCCTCTTACATTTAAACCACTTTTATATTCCCTCCGCTTCACAAAGTCTGAATTCAATCTCCTCCACATAACTCTTCCGCCGCCGAGAGGAGCAGGGGCGAGTGCGTCGGAACTCCAAAGCCGTTGTTCGTATAAAAGGCGCAGCCAGGTTCCCCGGTTTTACGAAGTGATAGGAGACGCTATTTTGAGGCCTGCGGCTCCATCTTTTTAAATTGAGTTCAGGCCAATTCGCCGTAATATTTCCGAGTGCGAAATTTTCAGTGCTGGCCTTGATTAAAAAGGCTGGAGGGGACGACCTTAAAGAAAACGATCTTTCACGCATATCTGCGTTTCGCTTGACTTTCACAGTATCAATCTGGTAGGATAGAAGAATAATCTGCTTTTCAAGTTAAACTTTATTACAGGCGAAACGATTCAGCTATCAGCTGTCTGCCTTGGATACACTTTCATAATCACCGAATAAACTTAATCGTTAATTAACTGTTATTGTCAATGAGTTCCACTGATTATCGTCTTATTGGTATTTCGCTTCAAATTGAACAGTAGCCTTCACATGCATTCATCATCCTCATCAATTTGATACAGGTACACGCTTTGACGGATAACAATACAAGAGCTGTGAATCAACATCAAAACCTTTAAATGGCACTGGCAGATTTCCACTCAGCTTTCTGAAGGTCAGCCGGCCGAGGCGGCCGAGCGGTTCTAGGCACTACAGCCTGGAACCACGTGACCGCTACGGTCGCAGGTTCGAATCCTGCCTCGGGCATGGATGTGTGTGATGTCCTTAGGTTAGTTAGGTTTAAGTAGTTCTAAGTTCTAGGAGACTGATGACCTCAGTAGTTAAGTCCCATAGTGCTCAGAGCCATTTGAACCATTTACTGAAGGTCGGTAGTCAATAAGTGACTGATTCTGAGATGTTATTAAGTGTGAAACAACGTTTTCTAGTTAAAGTTTTTTGGTTGAATGAAATGCCTGTTAATCGAGACGTGCTGACTACTACTATCCAGCATAGTAAAGCATGCGTCTGATGATGTATGCGGACCCTGGCACTTTTCATAGTCATCTATAAAATGATGAAAACAGCTCGAACAGGTAAAGCTTAACACGACTCTTGCTAGCTTACTACTGAGATGTTAAAAAAAATGGGATCGTTAGTGCAAATAGTTATAAGGTGGAAACTTGTCTTAGAACCGTCACTGAACAAGATATTGCTGTCGTCTACGTAGACTGAAAACACAAGCCTTGTTCACATAGCATTCTAATCAGTACTATTATGTCTGTGTTTTCCTAAGTTTTCTCCAAAGAATGCCATGAATATTGCTTGAAAAGTGACTGTCAGTGTTTTCACACATTTATATGCCGCTGGGGTAATATGCCTATTACGATGTCCTTATCGATATCTTAGACCTTGCTCAACTTTGACGACTTCCGTACCATGAGGAAGGCAAAAAATGGCTCTGAGCGCTATGGGACTCAACTTCTGAGGTCATCAGTCCCCTAGAACTAAGAACTACTTAAACCTAACTAACCTAAGGACATCACACACATCCATGCCCGAGGCAGGATTCGAACCTGCGACCGTAGCAGTCGCGCGGTTCCGGACTGAGCGCCTAGAACCGCTAGACCACCGCGGCCGGCTGGGTGGCATCGCGACGGTAGGAGTAGAAAGCGCAGTTTTAGAGACACTTAGGACAGAACCTTCTTCGGAGGATCGTGAACTTGCTCAGACACGGATGAGAAGGAACCTTCTTGACAGACATTTCGATTGCAGTCTTTCGGAGACACTTGACGAGGAGGCAGCAGAGGTCAAAAACCGATGGGACGCGTACATAGCAGACAATCACCTGCTGCTACTTCACCTCACCTCTGCTCAGTTTGTGTATATTCAGCATTGTCGCGCGTGATCAAAAGTTGCTAGGAAACAGGTACGTTTTGATCTGATTTCGTATTAATCTGTCTCGGGTTGTTCTTGTCGTCTCGGTGATGACATTGTTGTGGTGTTTTCGTGCATGCTTATCCACCTCTCTTGCCAAATCTCTCCAGTAATCACGACCAGAACGACCCTGCCTTTGAGGTCAATTACGTTCACTGAATAGTTTTGTTGCCAGAGTAATTTCAATTCCTTAATGCGCTGTACTACTCGCCCTATCAGTTTAATGGAATTATTTCTGAAGTCTGAGTCTGCACTCATATCTTCTAAGAGAGAAAATTTGTTTACTTCTATTTTTACAGTGATAGTTTTGTACAGGGTGGCAGCCAGTCAAGGAGTATTTAGGGAATTGGTTTAAAAAAATTATTTCAAAGTCCCCCCTCAAATCCTCACAAGTTTTGTCCCAGAGCTACTTCGGCTGTGCCTAAGTCACACAAGTTGCCTTCCTTCCACTACTGAGGCGATTCTGCTCTGTTACAGCTGTTGACGAAAGACGCCTTGAGCCCTGTGCTGAAACTGCTAGCAGAATCACGCCATCGGTTTTAGTCAATGGAGTGCGTGTGATGCAGGTCATGTATGTGCAATCTGGAGGGTTCTTCAATGAACAAGACAGTTGCTTCGCTCTCTAGTGATAACAGACGTCTTTTTTGATGTGGCACAGCCTCTGGCTCTGCGCCCCATGACTGGCCACCAACACAAGATTAACCTCCCCACTTCTTTAGCAGCTTGTCCTACTAGACTGGTCTAAACCTGGTTATTTATTCCCTAAGCGTGCCCTTTGTATTTCGTAGGCTGAAATATGTTCTCTTTGGCCAAATTTCCTGTTTTGTCTTTTAGAGTCCGCACTGGATGTCCACTCGCAAGTCTTGATCGCTCGACGTCTTGAACATTGTCATCATAAGCCGGATGCAGCAGCGTAGTTCCCTCAACCCCACGTATGTACAGTTTATGTTCAAAGAATTTGTCAACAAATAATAATGTTTATGAATTCCTTTTTGTTCCAGTAGCCATCTGTCCCCAACAGTACTTTCATACTTACTAGTTTCGTATAAGATTCACAGCTACGGTTCATATGTCAGGGCTATCCTTCCCTCACGTTTCCATGCCAGAATCGTAGTGAGGTGATCTGCATACCGAGAGACTCATTTAGAAAACTGTGGCCATAGCCCCGGTGCCGTCTTGCAGTATGTGTGTGTATATCTGTGTGTGTGCATGTGTGTATGTATGTTTGTGTGTGTGTGTGTGTGTGTGTGTGTGTGTGTTTGTGTGTGTGTGTGTGTGTGTGTGTGTGTGTGTGTGTGTGTGTGTAATGGAGGGTGGGGGATGGGGAGAACAGGTTGGGAGGAAAGGTTGGGTTACCACAGAGGAATCCTGGGACACTGGTCGGATAGCGAGTACATTCCCTCTCGCCTTCCAAAGCGTCATCCACTGGGGTGTGGCAATACAAATTATGAAACTTACTCGTTAACCATTAATTTAAACTATTACATATTGTCAGCAAACACCACTGGTAAGCTGAGGAAGCAGCTATAAGTAACTAATTTTTATCACGAGCGCGAACGATGCAGAGGTATCAATTCTAAACGTCTCTTTGAGAAACTGGTAATATGGTTTCGTCCAAAGATCACAGCGCAAGGTCAAAGTCGACAAGGCCCAATGATACTACAGCCATTGCCGATGTCTCGCTGCAATCCACAATGAGGAATGGGAGAGGCTGAAGAAGACTCACCCTCTCTCTCATCCCTGCAGCACCCTCGCTCGGTGGTTAATACAGAACCTAGCCTGGAAGTGCTGTGCTCCTGTTTGTGACCTCAGCTGAAGCAGTCAATATCCTCGAGTAGGACTAGTGTTAGTTAGGTCTCAGATAAACATATACTTTTGTACATGTTGAACGCTGTGCTTTGTGAGACCTGTTTGTTAATTAATGTAGCCAGTGGCACTTTCTTAGTCAACGGCAGCTGTAAATTTTCAAACACTCCTGTGGCAAAGGACTGCATCAAGTTAAGTAACTTTTCTATCATTTACGAAATAAAGTGAGTTACTGTTTCATCTTTTGTAGTTCGGTGAACCCTCTCCCGGAGCAGGCAATGAACTCACAGCTATCGCTAGAAGACAGTAGTCTCATCTGGTCACGACAGGTAGAGCATTCGTTAGTTGTTGCATGCGATGACTTCGACCCGTTTATGAATTACACTTCATTCCTAAATTTATTCTTCCAGTAGATAAACACATCAACCACTCTCTGCTTCAACGGCTTGGGAATGAGATTCCATTATTCTCAGTTTCGCGCAACAGTGTACTAAGGGGGATTAAAATCTGTAGGAGTCAAGGCAAAATCTATGACTGACTGCGCTGTTCTCGTACATCAGTTGTCAGTCACTTGAGGTGTAGAAACATGCGCCAGTAAGAATAATGGTGTCTGAACGTAAAAGAAATACAGTAGGTTGTAGGTGATGGCGCCCTTGTCCAGAGAAGGTGTTCTGCTTCTGGCCCTCGCAACTGGGATAAAGTCGTTCTCTCCTACTTTCGCATTGGGTACAAGAATGCCTTTGTGTTTTGGCAAGATGACCCACCAACGTTTCGTGGTTATGTGGTAAATTTAGAGGCTGCGTGTATTCTATATTTGAACAAACGTGCGGAAGATATCTTAACAAATTACCTTTCTTTTACTTTATTAGGAGCGCATGGTTCAAACATTAAAATGTAATGTAATGTATAATTATTCCGTAAATAAACAGGAAACTGGTATTAAAGAGCTATCAGCGTGGCTAGAACATCTCATATTTTTATAACCGCTGAGCCCCTTTTCCCCTACAGTAGGAACCATTATACTATAAATACAACAAAGTTTTAACTGTGAATATAAACACATACTGTATTAACTATTTTACATCGGGTGTGTTGATGGACCGATCTCACTGAGAGGATACATCTGAATTTGAAGCGGATTTTTTATTTTCGATTATTTCGACTGACATTCTAACAACTATCACGGTATAACTGTATATATTTGGGTGCACTTTATCACGGGATCATTATATATTTTTATTTTTATAATTATATATTTTATGATTCTGGTTGGGGTGACTTTAAATATTGTGTGCTAGCATGAGACTTTTAATTAACTTGTACCGCGATAACACTAGTATGGACACCGGCTGCCCCGAAGTACGTACGATATATGTTTTAAACACAACGCGCGACTCACCGCCTTCTAATAAATAGTTTGCGTGAGCGCTGCTATTTAGAAAAGAAAATATGCGTATTCTTACGCAAACTGTAATTATTAATATGGGTCTCAGGGGCTATTGGTTTTTAATGTACCAGACTACACAAAGACTAACTGAGATATTTCTGAGCCTATTAAATGGAATTATTTTCAATATTTCTTGTTCATTATTTGCAAGGCAAATCTGGAGTGAATCTAATCTGCCGTTAGGCGGCCAAAACGAAACATACTGAACTCATTCAGTGCTGTGGATTTTAGTAAATGAAATCTGTCACTACTTTTTTAAACTTTGAAATTAATGAAAGATCAAAAATGTGAGAAGTCTCTCGCATTTACATTTAATATTATGACATGAAATTTTAATTAAGTAATACAGTCAGCCTAATGGCCGACTAAATCCTGTTAGGGGAGATGAGATCCCTGCACTACTAAGTTCTGTAAAAACTTTGTTAATTATAATTAATGGTTGCGATCATGAGAGGTGACAACTAAGTCAATAATACACACTTTCTAATAACAAATTCTATTATATTTTTCAAAAATACAGATAAAACTTACGTTAATTATCAGACGGCACTACAATGGCGGCCTACCGCTAGACGAAACAAAAACAGGAGGGAGAGTTTAATCAAAGCATTGTCTCTGATCTTTGTGGCCTGTGTTACACAGAGATTATACAAAAACTGTTCTTTTTTAATTACATCGATATTTTTGTTCTTACAATAATAATTTACAATCTTTATTATTTCTTATACGTCGCGCAGACGTACTTAGACTTTAGATAATTTTTGTTTCACACGTCTCATAACAAAAACTTCTGTTCTTTTACTAAAATGTCAATTTATGTGACGTACCGTCACACAACGCTGTTCTTACATTTATTTTAGGTAGTCTCCAATTTCAAAGACTTCTGTTCGAATGCCGATTTGATGTTGCTCTTCGCGCTACTTTATTCTGGGCTAGTTTATCCATGTCTACGTTAACTATTGCAACCTACAAGCATTTGATCCTGCTTCCGACGATAAATCATTTTACCTGATTTCTCCTCCAGACTGCTTTCCAGTACCAAAGTGGCAATTCCTTGATGCATCAGGATGTGTCCTGTCAGCTGATCCCTTCTGTAAGTCAAGTTATACCACAAACTTATTTTCTTCGAAACTCGATTCAAAATCTTTTCGTCACGTATCCGATCTATCCATCAGTCTTCAACATTCTCCTGTTGCAACATAATTCCTAAGCGTCTCTTGTCTTCTTGCCTCAACTGCTTATCATTCACATTTGATTTTCGTAGGATGTTACACTGACTTCTTTCCTTCCTTACAAGTCAAAAGGTCAATATTGCCTTGTGTTTCATCAAGGTCTTATCACTAGTCTGTTGAGTACTCTGAATAGATATGTATGTCAAAGAGTTATTATTTGTTGGACGCCCTGCAACGACATTGCGTCAACTTCCATTACACCGCTATAGCCCGGTTGTATACAACTGTTTTATCTGAGTAGCCAGCATCGCCTGGGCAAGTATTAATTCCAGTCTTCCTTCCCCTATCTCTGTCCGTGTCCTCCTGCTTCTCTGTCTATGTCTGCTCCTGCCTCTCTCTTTTTCCATCTCCTCCTTCCCCTCTCTCAGTCTGCTCCTCCCTCCTCTGCCTATTTGTTCCTTCCCCCTCTGTCCACCTCCTACGTTCCCATCTGTCAATCTCCTCCTTCCCAACGTTTCAATCCCCTCCTCCCCCCAAATCCCGTCTCCTTCTATCCCTTTTCTGTCCGTCTCCTCCTCCTTCATTTCTCTGTCTATCTTCAACTTTCCCACTTTTCCTCCCATTTACTCCTCCCCTCTCTCTGTCCACTTTCACCTCCCTCCCTAAATGTGCCCATCTGCCCCTTCCCTCTCTCTGTTTGTCCATCTCCTCTTCCTCCTCACTTCTGTACCCACTTTATTACCCCCACCTCAATAGGAGGCTGATGTTTCTTATCCCCACAGTATATCTTTCCAGATCGTAAGTAATATGTGTAACAAATTTTCCTGATATCGTTTCAAGGACTTGGGATGAGCGTTTTAATCGTAGCTTGACCCACTTAGGCACATGTCAAATGTATTCCACTTATATGTGAAACATCTCACACATATCTTTTACAGATATTTCTCTGGCACCTCTAGAGTATTTCGCCCTGCGGTTTCATTTTCACAGAGCTCAGTGTTAATGACGTTATATCTCTTGAACTATGTATGGTACAACGATATAATTTTGCAGTGGTGTATGTGTATACTGCCTACGGGATGTGTTGTGAACTGAGCTGATAGTGAAGAAGTAAGACATTAAAACGTCATGCATCATGCGGCAGTTTTTCACTCATCTCAGAGTTTATGACGTCTTATTTGCTGAACTATGACACTTGGTAGTTCTTGCCCTCCACTCCCACCCCCCACAGTAATTGTTACCTCACAGTAAAGGATATGTGTATGAAATCTGGTTGAAATCGGAACAGTGGTTTATGTGAAGATGTAGAACATACACTTTTTCTTACATCCAGTTTTATAACATCTATCGATATTAAAAAATCCTTCATTAAACGACTCCAAAGCTATGGAACATCTACTTGTTTGGAGGAAAAAAATTTTTTTTAAAAGTTATATCTCGGGGAGACGTTTTGTTCTCTTATATACGTGTAACTCTGGTAGCGCTTCCTCGTAAACACTGGTTAAACAAGATATGCTCTCGGCAACCACCCAGATGAAAAACACGAGTTATTCATTTCGTCTGAGAAGTCCCTTTTGGCGTTCCAGTCCCGTTCGCGACTGCCAGCTACTTGTTTCCGCGGCCCACATGCGAGCTTCAGCACGCCATTTGCGGCGCGCTGCATTATTTATGAAGAGGTCGCCGCTGCAGCAGACGGACCAGGCTCCTCGCCGCCGTGTTCTAGTAATAAACGAGTCGCGTCGCGTCGGGTCCGCGATATTATTTTCTGGCGAAATTCGTTAACAAGGGAGGCGGCAGTTAATCTCGCCGGCCGGAGCAGTGGGTACGACAAGGTTGGGGGGTGGGAGCGCCTGAGGGCAGCGTGAGGAAGATTTACACGCGGGCTTAGGCCGGGATCGCGGGCTCTGGCTGCGCGCCGCGAATTTATCTGCCTGGATTACCAAGACGCCGTCGGCAGCGGACACGACATGAACTCGCACGCGGCTTCATTTGCACCCATGCCGTGACCTCTCCATCCCTCCCTGCATCTGGCCTTGTTCTCCTGCATACTCCTCTGGTAGGCTACGCTTTTCTTGAATGGAATGTGGACGATAGGATACGTTCAACTAGATGGCTTGACAGCTTGTAGACCCTCACAATCCTATTGTGATATTTTCCGGCTTTTTAATCCGTAGGCAACCGAGCGTATTAGGTAGAGGAGTACATGTTGCGTATGTAGCCTGACCATCTAGCCCGATGCAAAATGTAATTTAAAACGTTTACTGTGCGCAAGGATAGTTTGAGTAAAACAGTGCAAGGAAGTAGATCTTTAATGATTAGGTAGTTAACTTCGAAAGGTTATTTCCCTGACCTTTCCACTTCTTTGCCCACTCAATCGGAATCTGATGATGTCTCCAGTACAAACAGTTGCCGGGAATAGGCTTCCAGACCCTCTCTTTCATTAAAATTACATTGTAAGTAGGAGATCCCGGGTTCGAGTCCCGGGGCACACATTTTCAACTGTCCACGTTGATATTTATCAACGCCTGTAAGCAGCTAATGGTCTGTATTCCACTGTAATTTCGTTCTTCGAGAGCTGCAAAAGAACAGATACCATTTTCACATTGTTTATAGTTTATGAGACGTAGATAGTATAATAATTATAACAATAATAATAAACCCAACTCGGTAACTCATGTGAAGCCTGTAAATAATAGACTAATAACAATCACCCTAAAGTGTGCAAACAAAACATACACACAAGCCTATCAATGGTGAGAATAAAGCAGATAGCGCAAATTCTAGGTGATTTCAGCGCGCAGCTAGGCAAGGAAATAAAATACAGGTAAACAATACGAAATTTCCCAGCGCATAAATGGACTAATCAAAATTCTGAGAGATTTTAACCTTAAAATCATGTTAACGTATTTCAAAGAGAAACCGTCAAAACAAGTGACATGGACATCACCCAACTCACTCATTGGTGAATTCCAAATTGATCATGTAGGAATTTCCTATCAATACCACAGAGAAATCATGAGTATCCAAGTAAGAAAGGTTGCAATTGGAGACTCGAACCATACTAAACGACAGTTAAAACATCAGAGGTTCACAAAAAGGAAGCGACTAATCCCAAAATTTGACACTAGTTGGATCCAACCATCTTTCACAGAAGAATTAGAGTAAAGCCCTCCAACAATTGGATACAACTCAGAAGCAAACTAATCGAAACCGCACAAACACTGATACCTCTGCAAAAAAGAAAAAAAAAACACCCTTGGTGGAACGGAGAATGTGAACAAGCAATCCAATCTCGACAGAAAGCATACAGTAACGGGAACAGCAGAAAGACGGAGAATGATTACAAAATATTCTTGGCAGTGAGGAAAGAGACAGCTTAATTAATCAGAGGGACTAAAAGGAAATTCATAAAAAACCAGCTACTTGAAATCAAGAAAGACTTTGAAAGAAACAACACTCGAAATTTTTACAAGAATTATCAAAACAAAACTCACCCAATATCAGCCACAAAATGGGCAATTTGCACTGCACAATCAAGATAATTGTGAAGTACTTGCAAGATATTTTGAAAAACTGCTGAACTGCCCAGAACCAACACAAAGATTGTGATCTGACTCCACAGTCCCAAACTCATTATCTCCAGATGTAGAGGAGATCACCAAACAGATCAAATGTCTTAAAAATAATAAAGCGGCAGGTGAAGGTGGAATCGTAGCGGAAATCCTCAAATCAGCAGTTTCAAGTACTATAAAAGATATCACCAAAATAATACAAGACATTTGGCAAACAGAACGAATTCCAGACGACTGGAAAAATGCATTAATTCATCCGCTACACAAGAAATGAGACAGATCGGATGTAAACAACTGTAGGGGAATCTCATTGATATCATTAGCTTACAAAATACTATCCCAGTGCCTTCTCGGTAGAGCACAACGACAACTAGAACTAAAAATTGGAGAATATTAGGCATGATTCAGACCAGGTCTTTCATGTCCAGAGCAAATTCTGAGCTTAAAACTATTCTTAAAACATCAGAGAATAAGTAGCAAAGATGTAGTTTGCACATTTGTTGACTTTTAAAAAGCCTAAGATTCAGTAGATCGTCAATCATTATTCCAAATATTAAAAGAACAGGATTTAGATCTGAAAACACTTGCAATCATACAACAGACATTGACAGACAAAATCTGAAGTCAAATTTATGGAGGAAATCTCTGAACCTTTTCTGATCAAAACAGGAGTAAGACAAGGAGATGGATTCTCTCCACTACTGTTCAACTGCGTCCTTGAAAAGGTGATACAAGAATGGTGCAAACTGAATTCAGTCCTCAAGATTGACCAACCAATTACTCTCGGCAGAGAAAAATTAACAGTAGATTGCTTAGCATTTGCAGACGATCTATCCGTCTCAACTCGCGATGTTTCAAGAGCCAAAAAACAGACTGAACTACTGAAAGAAACTGCAGAAGAAGCCGGCCTGCTAGTATCATTTGAAAAAACAGAATATATGAGTTGCAATGAACAAGCACCAATATTCATGGAGATAAAATAAGGCAAAATTAAACGAATCCCACAATTTCAATATCTCGGTGATACAATTCAGGAAAATGGAACAGAAACGAAAGCCAACGAAGTCAGATGCCAAAAAAAGTACGCTGCTTATCGACTCACACAGAAAATCTACAATAACAAATGTGTCTCGAAGCACTCAAAAATACATTACAATACTGTCATGAAACCAGAATGCCTATATGGATCAGAGACACTAATTTTAAATAGGAAAACTGACAGAAAACATTCAGAAAAAGGAACTGGAGGTCATAAGAAAACTTTTAGGCCCAAGACTTGTAGATGAACAGTATCGACTCAGAAGCAAACAGGAAATCAACAATACTTTAATATTCACAGTAACACTACAAAACGCAGATTAAGATTCTATGGACGCATCAAAAGACTGAATCCGGACATACAAAGCAAATAGTTGGATTGTATGAAAACAGGAGTAAATCTACAAGAGACCCAATGAAATCGATTGGCGAAATCAATACAGATCTGAAACTAGCAGAAATTACACCAGAGGATATCCAAAACAGGGAAATCTTCTGATCCAAAATTCACAAGTGACAAGCTGACCAAGGAAAGAAACCAAAGAAGAAACCAAGAAAGAAAAGAACCCCAAAGCAAAAGAATGAAAGAAGTATTGGCACAAAGAAAATCAAATGCACGCCACTAAGTACTTTGAGTAGTCCTAATGGGCTCATATATAATAACTGAGGGTGTCCGGCAAGTAGGGACAAATATTGAAGTGCTATAGAACACACAAAATGTATTTAACATGTAATGTTTTTCTTACAAACACACGAAGTAGCTTCTAACATTTATGTATGAAAAATTATATCTCCCATATGACCATTCAAGGCCGCGCGGCAACCAGCAATGTGTTCATTGAAGTTGTCGATGAGGCACTCACAAACATCTGGTGAGAAACCGTTTATAATGCTTTTAATTTCATCCTTCAATTAGTGTATTGCTTGCGGTTTGTTCATATACATTTTTGATCTCACAGATCCCCATAAAAAAAAGTCACAAGTGGTAAGATCGCATGATCTGGCACGCTATTCTTGGTTGCCACACAATGAGATAGTTTTTTGAGGAAACTTTTCATTCAGCAGAACAACCGTTCCTCGGGATGTGTGACATGTCGCACCACCTTGCTGGAACCCAAAATCGTTATTTTTATCAATAAGATGGAAAAACCAATCAGAAAGCATGTTTCGGTAACGGCCACCGTTCATAGTGACGGCATCCTCAAAAATGTACAGGCCGATCACTCCTCTCTCCCAGAACCCAAACCACACAGTCATGCATTGTGAACGCAGTTCATCTTCCACAGTCACTCGCGAATTTTCATTACCACAAATTCTGCAGTTCTGCTTATTGACGTACTCACTGAGGTGGAAGATTGCCTCAACTGAGAAAATTACTCTCTTTGTGAAGTTCTGGTTGTCCTCTTGTCGAGCCAAGACCCATTGAGCAAATAGATGTCTCTTTCCACGAGCTGCAGGCTTAAACTTGAATCTTCTACACATGCATTTGCTAATTTTTTGAAAGGATTTCATGCAGTGAACTTACTGATGAATACAAGTGTTGAGCTCCTCGGCAAACTGACTTTCTGGGGCTTACGGTCACATTGTGAAGCATGACAGCAATGTTTTCGTGTGTCCGAACATAATATGGTCGTCCTGTTGTCTTAAAGTTTGAAACAGAGCCCTTGGTCCCAGACATCCGGATCGACTTACCATCTGATGATTCGGTTGGAGCAGCATTACGTCCAAGTGTTACACGCAGTTCACGAACGGTTGGCGTGGGACTTCCAATGTTTCTGTAATAACCTTTTATCATTTGGATATTTTGCTCAGTTGTAATCTGCTCCATGACGAAAATAAACGTCAAACAACAATGCTAACCACGCTAAAGGTATCAGGGTACTAATGTCAATAATGGCAGATAACAAACATGAAAAAACCCTGACTGTCAACTGTCATATGACAGAATGGCACCGAATTCCAAATCGTTCTTAGTTCCCGGCCACACCTTAATAATAATAAAGCAGAGTGTGTGTTTGTTTGTTCAAGATGTCCTCCAAAACTCCTGGAGCGAAGTCAACCAAACTAGGTACAGAAACAGAAAATCCCAGGAGTGGCTTCACTGTGGGGTTTATAATCTCCTAGCATCAATAGGAACAGGCATACAGGCAAAAATTTTCTTTCCAACCTCAGCATATTGGTTGACCTGCACGACAGGAACAGTATCAAGCTGACAAATCATGCTGTTTTGCAGGGCAGCCTACAAGTCAGGGGTAAGAACCAATTCTATGGGTCCTGACATGTAGAGCACCCTGCATGCCATGCACGTTGTGTTGGGGTATATCGACCTTCTTTTTAGATATGGTCACAGAGAGACGGTGGAAGAAATGTACAAAGTGAGGTAGAGGAGAGGAGGCAAAGAGGCACAGAGATGAGGAGGAGGCGATAGGCATATAGAGATGGTAGGATGAGATGAATGGGTAGAGAAAAGAAAAGGTAAATACAGTGAGGGAGAGGAGGAGATGTGTTCAGAATATGTCTCATAGGTTTGGGGAAAAGGCTAACAACAATTATAATAATACTAATAATAATAATAAAGTGTAACGACATCTGCAGTCGTTCACAACATTAACCCAAAGTAAAAAGTTGGACTAGAATCGAAAATCAAAAACTTGAGATCTGATGCAAGCAGCATAAGGAACATAGAACAGCATGCACTTCATAAGCAAAACATCAAACAGTACGTGACAAAAAAGTACTGTCTGAATACGACACAAATCAAACATTCTTTGGAAACTGTGGAGCAAGAAATAACTGCTACAGACTGAAAAGTCGAAAGACAAGCGGCCAGGATTATCCAGTACTAGCGAAATTAAACTTTACAAGCCAGAGGCAGTTCTAGCAGAACAAAGTGAGAGAGAGTAGCAGGTGGAGAGACAGACAGATCGGGGAGAAGAACACAGACAGTGGGAGAAAGAAGTGGACATCCTGAGTGGCAGAAGGAGGTGTGTTCAATACATCACTCAAATGCATACAAGCTAAACTGCTTGCCTCATTCGGCAAGTAGACGCAAAAAGGGAGAATGTGAGGGAGAGAGAGAGAAAAGAGAGAGAGAGAGAGAGAGAGAGAGAGAGAGAGGAGAGAGAGAGAGACGCACAATTCAGATCTGAAAAGACCTCTGGTAAATAGGAGAACGCCACAACAATACAGTTGGGTGGATAAGAATTTGGAGAAGAAATTTTCTAAATTTTCAACAGCGGAAATAACACCTGAAATGACTGAATGAAGAGTGAAGACAAGATCCGAACATCCCCCTGACAGTGATCAACTGCACGGCTTCTGTTTCAGATGCCTGACCAGTCTGACTGTCGAAATGACTGAACTGCTTACCGCAGTTCTGCAGACAGGATATACCAGTGAATGGCTGACAACTAGACAAATGTATATATTGCAGAAGGAAGCAGCTAAAGGCGCAATACCTGGAGTTACAAGGCGAATAACTTGTTTGTCTATCATCATATCACCATAGCCGACAGAATTCAGCGCATTCTAGAAGAAATCGCCATCATACGAGCACAACAGAAAGATAACATATAAGCAAGGAAGAAACAGGGACACATAAGACGAGCTCCTTATCGACAAAATTGTTCTGGAGAACAGCAGAAGCAGAAAAACAGATGTCCACATGACTTGGCTCGAGTAACAAACATTATTTCACTCAGTGCCACAGGGCTGGAAATAATCGCTGTCAGAAAACTGTCACAAAATTCACAGCAAGTGCGATTGAGCACTGGAAGGGCAGAACCGCAAATGTAGTTACGGGATAGACAACATCAACGCAGGAGCTGTCCCATCGTTGTTCATCATCACCTTGCTTTCACTGTGAATCATCATACAAAAAACAAACCTGGGCTATCAAGCAGGGAACAATTCTAAGAAAATACCCCCACATCCCACTGTACATGAATGACCTGAAGCTCTACGGAAAATCAGAAATATGAATCCATTTTATGAAAAATTCACCCTGAATCCTTGGCAATTACATCAGCATGGAATTCTGCTTAGAAACGTGAGCCACAGCGACAATAAAGTAAGGAAAAATCTCGGGAAGTCAAAGCATCGAAATTCCCAGTGCACAAGCCATCAAGTGTCACCAGCCAAAATACATTGACGTTTTACGGTTTTACAAGACAAACCACTAGCTTGTAAATATTGTGGACAGCAATCAGTAACCCAAAAGGTAAAGAAAAAAAAAATAATAAATAAAATCGGAAAGCATATTGAATGGTGACAGTGTCAATAAGGAAGTCAGTTTCTGATCCGCACCCGTCATGTGAAACATGTAGCGTTCCCTGGCAACACACACACTATTAATAAACTAAAATTTAATTGTACTATATACGCCGCTATGAAGCAATTTGTATATACTGTAATTATTTAACAAAAAATATTATTTAATTTTGTGTAAAGGACATTCGTTATTATTGTAATATTTTCTGTAGTAATATTCTCGATGTATTTATGATTGTAATATTTCTATACTCATAATGTAATTACGAAATGTGTCAATATCTGCGATAACAAAAATGTAAAATACAGCCACAGATTGCAAAGAGACATTAACGGTTGATGGTCGTATAAATAGGAATACATAGTGTGCATTCTTTGTCTTGTTCCTCGAGAGCTGAGAGAGGGAGGAACCTGTGACGTAGCATTTTATGAATGTGTAGACTTCATTTGTCTGTATCTAGAGTTAGCCGCCATTAGAGGAGAAATTACAAACTAATGTAAGTTGAATTATTGTTGTGGTCTAAATACATTATAATTTATTAAAAGTGTGTATTACTAATGTAAATTAGCTTGCCCATGTCATCTATAATATTTCTTTAAAGAATTTTCAGCATTTTTTTAACGGTGTTGCTGGGCTGTG
Source organism: Schistocerca americana (assembly GCF_021461395.2). Classification (NCBI taxonomy): domain Eukaryota; kingdom Metazoa; phylum Arthropoda; class Insecta; order Orthoptera; family Acrididae; genus Schistocerca; species Schistocerca americana. The sequence goes on along the minus strand of NC_060125.1, from coordinate 267,098,198 downwards.
CCGCGACCGAACGATTTGCAGCGGCGGCACATTTAAAAAATTGTTCCGCTAAGAAAAATTAACCAAACCCGTAAATCGGGAGCAGATAAAAATTAGCAGTGAATTAAGAAAATGCTTTTCTTTTACAGCGATCCAGAGACTGACGGAATTTATTACTAGTTTCACATTTGTGCATTCATAGGCGGATAGTTGACGTTGAAATTTAACAATTTGTTGGTTCTTTCAAATAACTTAAATGTATAGTGAAGTGTGTTTTATCAATGATAATTAAACGCTCATGTCGGCTTGGCAATATTTAACCATTTTCTGCTAATAGAGACAGTCTTGTGTTCCATAGCTAACGCCAGGAAAGAATTCAGCAAATATTTAAAAAAAAACCACTGCATTTAGAAAATGTGTGCCAAGGCCGAATTATGCAAAAGATATAACTCTCAACTAAATATTCTTAATCAGTTAATATGAATTTATCAGCATGAGAGGGTTGACTAAGTTCACGTAATTTTAAATGTACTTAATTCTGTCTAAATGAATTTTTATTACCACGCGTAAATAAGGGGTTCTACAACAAAGTTCGCACGTGCTGAAAGAAAGAAAGAGCAAATAATAACAAAAAGGCAACATTTAAAAACAAAATCATTTCATTAACTATTTAATTTTTTTTTTAATTTCATTAAAAACACCATAGGCATCGTGAACAGGACATAACTAACAGTGGAAAATCTGGACGAGAAAAATACCTCATGACAGTTCATATCCACTTTACTCTCTCATTGACATCGACATGCTGCGCTTGCTCATAGTAACAGGCAGCAGAGGACTGTTGCATGTGAAGCAGACAGCAGAAGAAACCATGTTGTGGTAGAATGTGTGAAAACCAAGCATCAGCCCGAATTGAAGTCATCAACGGAGAGATTCTCAAAGTACTGAAAACCAAGAATCACCACGCGAAAGTTGTACCCCAGTATGCGTGTGTAGTGTATGAAGAAGGTCGAAGACAAAACAGATAATGAAAAATCTTGTCTTAGCTGACCGACGAACCCAAAGGAGAAAACGGAAAGATATATTTTTGCTGTACGGGAAAAAGTCATCGGAAATAACGCCATGAAAGCCAGAATAGAGAAACTGGCGGAAGATCCAAAGCGCAGAATCCACAAAGCTGCTGAACAAACAATGAACCACATTTTGAGCTGTTGCAAGGTTGTCGCTCGAAATGATCACGAATAAAGACACAGTGTTATGGCACAAATGATTCACTGGAACTAATGCCAAAATTATCAATTGCCTGTGGCAAAGGACTGATGCGAACAAAACCCAGAAAAGACTGTCGAAAGTTAAGATGTCATGCTACAGTGGGAATTCTGAATCCGGATGGATCGAACGATGGCACACAATACACAACAAATCACAAATGTGGAGAAAGAGAAAGTGTAGATCACCGACATGGCCATCCCAGATGATAGCACAACCGATGAGAAACAACAGGAGGAACTTATCAGGTACGAGGACATCAAACTAGAATCACAGTGACTCTGGCGTTATCGCTGGAAAGCTGCTGCAGTGGTTCTCGCGACACCGGTGGCACCGCCAAAATATGTTAGTGAGCACTTTAGAACTATTAGCAGTAACAAAATATCCACCTGTGAACTACAAAAAGCTACCTTACGGGTTATATACCAGTACATAACGCCGTCCTAGACGCTTGGAATGTGTCAGACGGTTGATGAAATACGAAATTCATCATAGTTATCTCATTTGCTGTATTTACTTTGACAATAACAATAATAATAATAATAATACGTAGGGACTTCAGAAAGTAAGTTACACACGCTAAGACCACGGCCTAACAAGAGTGACGCATTATTAGGTGAGAGTACACGTTCTAGATACACTGAAGAGACAAAGACACTGGTACATCTGTCTCATATCGTGTAGGGCTCCCGCGAGCACGCACAGGTGCGCATCACGACGTGGTGTGGACAAGACTAATGTCTGAAGTAGTGCTGGAGGGAACTGGCACCATAAATCCGGCAAGGGTGTCCATAAATCCGTAAGAGTGAAAGGAGATGGAGATCTCTTCTGAAGAGCACTTTGCAAGGCATCCCAGATATGCTCAATAATGTTCACGTCTGGGGAGTCTGGTGCCCAGCGGAAGTGTTACAACCCAGACAAGTATTCCTGGAGCCACTCTGTAGCAATTCTGGACGCGTGGGGTGCCGTATTGTCCTGCTGGATCTGCAAAAGTCCGTCGGAAACCACAGTGGACGTGAATGGATGCAGGTGATCAGACAAAATGTTTACGTACGTATTAACTATTAGAGTCGTATCTAGCCGTATTAAGGTTCCCATATCACTCCAGCTACAAGTGCCCACACCATTACTCCGCGCAGAGTTGCCCCATGGTCTAGGGCGCCTTGCCATGGTTCGCGTGGCGACCCGTCGGAGGTTCAAGTCTTCCCTCGGGGATGGGTGCTCGTGTTGCTTTAACCCTTTCAGACCCGAAATTTTTCTGGAGGAAGAAAAATTTTTATTTATGTGGTAGTGGTCTTAGGTGATTTTTTAATGATTTTAGGAGCAAGATTTATACAAAAATATGTACCCGTTTCCAAAACTTACTTTGTTCACTTCGCTTCACTTTAAGGACTAAAATATTCTCTGTTGTAATAATTAGTAAAATGATCATTCAATAATTTCCATGTAAAATAACAACAATTATACACTGGAATATAGCGAACCGTGTATCCTGGTGGTCACGATTTGCTACGCGCTGCTACATTGACTTGCGGATATTTTTATAGTGATGCCCAACGGTTGGCAGTATTTGCGCGTGATGAAAACGTTGAACATTTACAAGTGCGTAGCTCATATTCGCTTAGGGAACAAGTACTTTTGTTGCAGCTAACAGACTGTAAAAGTTAATGTACACAATTGTAGCCAGAGGGTCTGAAAGGGTTATGTTAGATAAGTGGTGTACAAGCCTAGGGTTTGCATCCTTGGTGTCTGATTTATAATCAAAACGCCTTCGGTCCCCGGTTCGAATCCCACCGCTGCCTAAATTTTGATAAATAAGAAGTCATTCCTCTTCTGCCATGGCATTGTCAAAGAGAACGGAGGAGCGGCCAGAGGTTCAGGGCACTCTCTTGTCCCACGGGTGGGAAACCGTCCCTAAAGGCGGAAGAATCAGCAATGATCAACGGCATGAGGATGCGGAAGGCAACAGAAACCACTGCATAAAAGGCACGTAACGTGTATACACAGGACTTGTGGACTATAACTGAAGAAGTGTCATGATGATCTCTCAATTGGCAAAAGATTCCGGAATATCAGAAGCTTGAACGTGGTAGGGCAACTAGAAAAACTGAAAAGGGAAATGCAAAGGCTGAATCAAGATATGGTAGGGGGTCAGTGAAGTGAAGTGGAAAGAAGACAAGGATTCGTTATGAATAGGAAGATAGGGAAGAGAGAGTGTTACTGTGAACAGTTCAGTGATACGGTTGTTCTTATCAAAATCGGCAGCAAACCAATACCGACAACGATATACACACCGACGTCGCAAGTTGAAGATGAAGAGATAGAGAAAGTGTATGAGGATATTAAAAGGGTAGTACAGTATGTAAAGGGGAATGAAAATCTAATAGTCATGGGGACTCTAATGCAATTGTCGGGGAAGGAGTAGAAGAAAAGGTTAGAGGTGAATATGGGCTTGGGGTAAGGAACGAGAGAGAAGAAAGACTAATAGAGTTCTGTAACAAGTTTCAGCTAGTAATAGTGAGCACTCTGTTCAAGAATCATAAGAGGAGGAGGTATACTTGGAAAAGGCCAGGTGATACGGAAAGATTTAAGTTACATTACATCATGGTCAGACAGAGATTTCGAAATCAGATACTGGATTGTAAGGTGTACCCAGGAGCAGGCATAGACTCAGTTCACAATATAGTGGTGATGAAGAGTAGGCTGAACCTTGAAACACTTGTCAGGAAGAATAAATACGCAAAGAAGTGGGTTACGGAAGTACTGAGGAATGACGAGATACAACTGTGGTTCTCTAAGGCTATAGATAGAGCAATAAGGGATAGCTCAGTAGGCAGTAGAGTTAAAGAGGAATCTACATCTCTAAAAAGGACAATAACAGAGGATGGGAAGGAAAACATAGGCACAAAGAGGGTAACTGCGAAGAAACCATGGGTAATAGAAGAAATACTTCAATTGACTGATGAAAGGAGGAAGTACAAAAACGTTCCTGGAGACTCAGGAACAGAGAAATGTAAGTCGCTGAGGAAATACTAAGTGCAAGGAAGCTAAGACGAAGTGGCTGCATGAAGAACGTGAAGACATCGAAAGAGAAATGATTGTCGGAAGGACTGACTCAGCAAAAAGGAAAGACAAAACAACGTTCGGTGACATTAAAAGAAGGGGTAATAACATTAAGAGTGTAACGGTAATTCCACTGATAAATGCAGAGGAGAGAGTGGATAGGTGCAAAGAATACACTGAAAGCCTCTATGAGGGAGAAGATTTGTCGATTGTGGTAGAAGAAGAAAGTGGAGTCGATTTAGAAGATTTAGGGTATCCAGTATCAGACTCAGAATTTAAAAGAGCTTTGGAAGACTTATGATCATTAAGGCAGAAGGGATAGATAATATTCCATCAGAATTTATAAACTCATTGGGAGAAGTGACCACAAGACGACTATTCACGTTGGTGTGTAGAATGTATGAGTCTGGCGGATACCATCTGACTTTCGGAAAAGTATCATCCACAGTCTCTAGAATGAAATTTTCATTTTACAGCGGATTGTGCGCCGATATGAAACTTCCTGTCAGATGAAAAAAGTGTGGCGGACCGAGACTAGGCAAAGGTCCCGAGTTAGAGTCTCGCTCCGGCATACAGTTTTAATCTGCCAGGAAGTTTCATATCATCCACAGAATTCCGAAGACTACAAGAGCTGATAAGTGCGAGAATTATCACACAATCAGCTTAACAGCTCATGCATCCAAGTTACTTACAAGAATAATATACTGAAGAATGGATAAGAAAATTGAGGATGCGCTACATGACGCCCATTTTGGCTTTAGGAAAGGTAAAGGACGAAGATAATGGGGAGTAGTAGAAATGATAAGGTCAAGAAACTTAACATGAAAATTGATGGTCACTAAGTAGATGATGTTAAGGAATTCTGCTACCTAGGTAGTAAAATAACCAATGACTGGCGGAGCAAGGAGGATATCAAAACAGACTAGCAATGGTAAAAGGGCATTCCTGGCCAAGAGATGTATACTAATATCAAATATGGGCCTTAATTTAACGGAGGAATTTCTGTGAATTTACGTCTGGAGTACAGCATTGTATGGTAGGGAAACATGGACTGTGGGAAACTGGAACAGAACAGAATCGAAGGATTTGAGATGTGGTGCTGCAGACGAAATGTTGAAAATTAGAAGGACTGATAAGGTAAGGAATGAGGAGGCTCTGCGCAGAATCAGAGAGGAAAGTAATATATAGGAAACACTGATAAGGGGAAGGGACAGGATGATAGGACATCTGTTAAGACATGAGGGAATGACTTCCATGGTACAAGAAGGATCTGTAGAGGGCAAAAACTGTAGAGGAAGACAGAAATTGAAATAGATCTAGCAAATAAGTGAGGACGTAGGTTGCAAGTGCTAGATGAAGACGTTAGTACAGGAGTGGAATTCTTGGCGGGTCGCATCAAACCAATCAGAAGATTGATGAGCAAATAAAAAAATAAAAAATTAAAAAAAAATCCTACGGACCGATGGCCTCAGCAATTCTGTCCCAAAGGGACCTATCACAAATTTCCACATTCCCCACACCACTACAGAGCCTACACCATCTTGAACAGACCCCTGCTGACGTGAAGGTACACGTCCATCCACTCGATACAGTTTGAAACGAGACTCCTCCGACCAGGCAACATGATTCCATTCATCAACAGTCCAATGTCGGTGTTTACGGCCGCAGCCGAGGCGTAAACCTTCGTGCCGTGTATTCATCAAGGGTACACGAGTGAGCCTTCGGCTCCGAAAGCCATATCGACGACGTTTCGTAGAATGGTTCGCACGCTGACACTTGTTGATGGCCCGGCATTGATATCTGCAGTGATCTGCGGAAGGGTTGCTGTTCCGTTATGTTCAACGATTCTCTTCAGTCGTCGTTGGTCCTGTTCTTACAGGATCTTTTTCCGGCCGCAGCGATGTCGGAAATTTTATGTTTTACCGCTTTTCTGATAATCACGGCACACTCGTGAAATGGTCCTACGGGAAAATCCCCACTTCATCGCTGCTTCGGAGGTGCTGTGTCCCATCGCTGCGCCGACTATAACACCACATTCAGATTCACTTAAATCACGATAACCTGCCATTGTAGTAGCAGTAACCGATCTAACAACTGCGCCAGACGCTCTTTGTCTTACATTGGCTTTACCGTTACAGCGCCGTATTCTGCCTTTTTACATATCTGTGTATTTGAATATGCATGCCTGTACCAGTTGTTTCAGCTTTTCAGTGTATTTGAGCCGCTCCCCTGTCGATATCCAAACATATCTAGACCCTGTTTCTAAGCAATGTTTACGTGGGGTATCTCACTAGGTGGCAGCGGAGGCTATAAAGTGACATACACGGACCGGCTCATGGTCTTGTCATATCAATCGAATTAAGGTGTTGTGTCTTCTGGTACAACGGGTGAGCTGTTCGCACGTGAAATTGATGCCATGTGGTCGGTACAGTGTTACCATGGACGGAAGCTCGGTGACATCATATATAGTATATTTTCGCAGTGTCGGTTGAAAGTAAAGTGGAATTTCAAGTTGTCTTGAGCCTAAACCGAGCACTGGTGTGCAGTCCTACACTTGGTCGGCCAGTTAGTTGTCTGTTTACATTACGAACTGTTTACCCACTGTTGAATGTGCATGTAATAGAATTCTGCGCCCTGTACCAATCATCCGACCAAGGAAAAATTCCTGACGATAACGAGAATCGAACCAGATTTCTCTGGATGACACTCAGCCGTGGTGAGGATGCGGAGACAGTATGCCCAACGTGAGCATAAATGATGTGTCATGAGATTGTTCTGGGGGGGGGGGGAATATACTCATTCCTTTCAGCTGCGGCTACTAAGCATACAGGAAATGTATTTAGATAAACGAGGAGTTGCTGTTTCAAAATCAATTCTGTTCTGATGCATGAAGCCGCTGGTATTTTCTTTGTAATCATTCATGCAGAAGAGTTCTGCACTGTTGTATATCTAATTATACTTGCAGGAAACTAGGGACATAGTTCTGGATAACAGTCACCTCCGCTCACTTTCCTAGACAGTGGCCACTGACCAAAGTTCTTTGGACTACTGGCTTCCCCTGTTACCTCCCGTTTCTAATACAGGCTGACACTGGCAGCAAAGTTTTCATCTGGCTGTTTGGAATACACTGTGAGCGCCGAAGTTTACGCTGCTTCCCCTTATTGCCACCGGTGCGACGTGTTTACGTCATTCGACGTCACTACCACACCGGCAGAAGAATGGCGGAGCCCAGTGCCTGCCCTAGTTTAATACTGCAGCCCTGCAAGAGCCGGGGGATGGAATTTCCAGAGATGCGTCTCGACTGTGGCTCCTCGACAACAGTTCCACCCGCCGAGGAGGCGGGGCTGGGCGCCGCGGCGCCAGACTGGGGACAATCAAAACCGCAGGATTGTTTGTCTTCCTTTGTCACCGGCTCCGGCGCCTCGAGATTCCAGCGCAAGTTTGCGGCGGCGGCGTTGTAGTCGTTTGAGGGCTCCTGGGGGCGCCATGTTTCACGACTCCGATCTGCGCTACAGTGGCGCCTCGGCACCGGGCGGTGGTAGCGCGAAATCGCAGGCGTACAGATCTCGTGTGCTACTGCATTCAAGTTCAGAGTCTCGCTTCTCCGTACCTTAAATCACGGGTGGGCAGCCGCCAGCGTGAGGGCCGCATTGGTTTCATTCTGGCCCCGCGGAAGAAATCCGTGGGAGAGAGCGAGAGAGAGAGAGACAGAGAGAGAGAGAGAGAGAGGGGCACCCGCACTGTGCTACACGTCAGACATATTTTCTGATATTTCCATATTAACATTAGTAGATATAAACATTAGTAAAAGTGAGGCAATACTGACCCTACGATTTATCTTAGAAGAAGGATTAAGGAAAGGCTAACCTACGTTTCTAGCATTTGTAGACTTAGAGAAAGCTTTTGACAATGTTGATTGGAATACTCTCTTTCAAATTCTGAAGGTCGCAGGGGTAAAATACAGGGAGCGAAAGGCTATTTAAAATTTATACAGAAAGCAGATGGCAGTTATAAGAGTCGAGAGTGGTATGAAAGGGAAGCAGTGGTAGGGAAGGGAGTGAGAAAGAGTTGTAGCGTATCCCCGATGTTATTCAATCTGTGTATTGAGCAAGCAATAAAGGAAACAAAAGAAAAGTTCGGAGTAGCTATTAAAATCCATGGAGAAGTAATAAAAACTTTGACGTTCGCCGATGACATTGTAATTCTATCAGAGAAAGCAAAGGACTTGGAAGAGCAGTTGAACGGAATGGACAGTATCTTGAAAGGAGGGTATAAGATGAACATCAATAAAAGCAAAACGAGGATAATGGAATATAGTCGAATTAAGTCGGGTGATGCTGAGGGAATTAGATAAGAAGAAAAATTTGTTAACATCGAGTATAGATTTAAATGTCAGGAAGTCGTTTCTGAAAGTATTTGTATGGAGTGTAGCCATGTATGGAAGTGAAACGTGGACGATAAATGGTTTAGACAAGAAGGGAATAGAAGCTTTCGAAATGTGGGGCTACAGAAGAATGGTCAAGATTACATGGGTAGATCACGTAACAAATGAGGATGTATTGAACAGAATTGGGGAGAAGAGGAGCTTGTGGCACAACTTGACTAGAAGAAGGGATCGGTTGGTAGGACATGTTCTGAGACATCGAGGGATCACCAATATAGTACTCGAGGGCAGCGTGGAGGGTAAAAATCGTAGAGGGAGACCAAGAGATGAATACACTGAGCAGATTCAGAAGGATGTAGGCTGCAGTAGGTAATGGAAGATAAAGAAGCTTGCACAGGATAGAGTAGCATGGAGAGCTGCATCAAACCAGTCTCAGAATTGGAGACCACAACAACAACAACAACAACCAATAATTCTTGTCCATCGTGGACTTATCAGAACACTGTAGCTGTTGAAACTGAAGTCGAATCAACATTATCATCTTCCTAGGATTATGTGTAGTAATCACCTGTTCCAGTCCCTGTCATTCATCCATCCATTCAACCATCCATCTCTTAGGAGATCTACCTGGTTCTCTCCTTCCACTTCACCGATAATTCTTTATCTTTATTGTCTATCTGCTTTTTGCGATTCTGTTAACATGATCCTTCCATTTCATTTTATTCCTCTCTGGCTTGTCATTAACTAGAAAAATATTTAAAACTGCTATTATTGTTTCATTCCTTAATTTATCTATTTTAATACAGCCTCTTACATACCTCATGAACTTCATCTCTGCTGCATTTACACGTGATTCTTCTTTTTTGTTACTGTCCATGATTTTTTTTTTTTTTTTTTTTTTTTTTTTTTGTCATCAGTCTACTGACTGGTTTGATGCGGCCCGCCACGAATTCCTTTCGTGTCCTAATCTCTTCATTTCAGAGTAGCACTTGCAACCTACGTCCTCAATTATTTGCTTGACGTATTCCAATCTCTGTCTTCCTCTACAGTTTTTGCCCTCTACAGCTCCCTCTAGTACCATGGAAGTCATTCCCTCATGTCTTAGCAGATGTTCCATCATCCTGTCCCTTCTCCTTATCAGTGTTTTCCATATATTCCTTTACTCTCCGATTCTACGAAGAACCTCCTCATTCCTCACCTTATCAGTCCACCTAATTTTCAACATTCGTCTATAGCACCACATCTCAAATGCTTCGATTCTCTTCTGTTCCGGTTTTCCCACAGTCCATGTTTCACTACAATACAATGCTGTACTCCAGACGTACATCCTCAGAAATTTCTTCCTCAAATTAAGGCCGGTATTTGATATTAGTAGACTTCTCTTGGCCAGAAATGCCTTTTTTGCCATAGCGAGTCTGCTTTTGATGTCCGTCATTGGTTATTTAACTGCCTAGGTAGCAGAATTCCTTAACTTCATTGACTTCGTGACCATCAATCCTGATGTTAAGTTTCTCGCTGTTCTCATTTCTACTACTTCTCATTACCTTCGTCTTTCTCCGATTTACTCTCAAACCATACTGTGTACTCATTAGACTGTTCATTCCGTTCAGCAGATCATTTAATTCTTCTTCACTTTCACTCAGGATAGCAATGTCATCAGCGAATCGTACCATTGATATCCTTTCACCTTGTATTTTAATTCCACTCCTGAACCTTTCTTTTATTTCCATCATTGCTTCCACGATGTACAGATTGAAGAGTAGGGGCGAAAGGCTGCAGCCTTGTCTTACACCATTCTTAATATGAGCACTTCGTTCCTGATCGTCCACTCTTATTATTCCCTCTTGGTTGTTGTACATATTGTATATGATCCGTCTCTCCCTATAGCTTACCCCTACTTTTTTCAGAATCGCGAACAGCTTGCACCATTTTATATTGTCGAACGCTTTTTCCAGGTCGACAAATCCTATGAAAGTGTCTTGATTTTTCTTTAGCCTTGCTTCCATTATTAGCCGCAACGTCAGAGTTGCCTCTCTCGTCCCTTTACTTTTCCTAAAGCCAAACTGGTCGTCACCTAGCGCATTCTCAATTTTCTTTTCCATTCTTCTGTATGCTACTCTTGTAAGCAGCTTCGATGCATGAGCTGTTAAGCTGATGGTGCGATAATTCTCGCACTTGTCAGCTCTTACCGTCTTCGGAATTGTGTGGATGATGCTTTTCCGAAAGTCAGAAGGTATGTCGCCAGACTGATATATTCTACACACCAACGTGAATAGTCGTTTTGTTGCCACTTCCCCCAATGATTTTAGAAATTCTGATGGAGTGTTATCTATCCCTTCTGCCTTATTTGACCGTAAGTCCTCCAAACCTCCTTTCAATTCCGATTCTAATACTGGGTCCCCTATCTCTTCTAAATCGACTCCTGTTTCTTCTTCTATCACATCAGACAAATCTTCACCCTCATAGAGACTTTCAATGTATGCTTTCCACCTATCTGCTCTCTCCTCTGCATTTAACAGTGGAATTCCCGTTGCACTCTTAATGTTACCACCGTTGCTTTTAATATCACCAAAGGTTGTTTTGACTTTCCTGTATGCTGAGTCTGTCCTTCCGACAATCATATCTATTTCGATGTCTTCACATTTTTACTGCAGCCATTTCTTCTTAGCTTCCCTGCACTTCCTATATATTTTATTCCTCAGCGACTTGTACTTCTGTATTCCTGATTTTCCTGGAACATGTTTGTACTTCCTCCTTTCATCAATCAACTGAACTATTTCTTCTGTTACCCATGGTTTCTTCGCAGCTACCTTCTTTGTACCTATTTTTTCCTTCCCAACTTCTGGGATGGCCCTTTTTAGAGATGTCCATTCCTCTTCAACTGTACTGCCTGTTGCATACAGTTTGCCTTCTTTACATAAAACTGGGTTTCCATCTGAGATCTCGATATTCAGGCTAATGGTTCTCTTTTCTCCAAAGGTCTCATTCATTTTCTTGTAGGCAGTATCTATCTTACCTCTAGTGATATGTGCCTCTACATCCTTACATTTATCCTCTAGCCATCCCTGCTTAGCCATTTTGCATTTCCTGACGATCTCGTTTTTGAGCCGTATGTATTCCTTTTTGCCGGCTTCATTTACTGCATTTTTGTATTTTCTCCTTTCATCAATTAAATTCAATATCTTTTCTGTTAGCCAAGGATTTCTATTAGCCCTCGTCTTTTTACCTACTGCTGCCTTCGCTATTTCAACTTTTAAAGCTATCCATTCTTCTTCTACTGTATTTCTTTCCCCCTTTCTTGTCAATCGTTCCCTAATGCTCTCCCTGAATCTCTGTACAACCTCTTTTTCTTTCAGTTTATCCAGTTCCCATCTCCTCAAATTCCCACCTTTTTTCAGTTTCTTCAGTTTCAACCAACAGTTCATAACCAATAGCTTGTGGTCAGAGTCCACATCTGCCACTGGAAATGTCTTACAATTTAAAACCTGGTTCCTGACTCTCTGTCTTACCATTATGTAATCTATCTTAGACCTTCCAGTATCATCAGGCACCTTCCATGTATACAACCTTGTTTCATGATTCTTGAACCGAGTGTTAGCTATGATTATGTTATGCTCTTTCATTCCTTACTCCCATTCTATATTCACCTACTACGTTTCCTTCTCTTCCTTTTCATATTGTCGAGTTCCAGTCACCCATGAATATTAAATTTTCGTCTTGCTTCACTATCTGAATAATTTCTTTTACCTCCTCATACATTTTATCAATCTCTTATTAATCTGCAGAGTTAGTTGGCATATAAACTTCTACTACTGGGGTAGGCGTGGGCTTCGTATCTATCTTGGCCACAATAATACGTTCACTATGTTGTTTGTAGTAGCTTACCCGCATTCCTAATTTCATATTTATTAATATACCTACTCCTGCATTACCCCTATTTCAAAAAATGTTCAAATGTGGGTGAAATCTTATGGGACTTAACTGCTAAGGTCATCGGTCCCTAACCTTACACACTACTTAACCTAAATTATCTTAAGGACAAACACACACACCCATGCCCGAGGGAGGACTCGAACCTCCGCCGGGACCATACCCCTATTTGATTTTGTATTTATAACCCTGTATTTACCTGACCAAAAGTCTTGTTCATCCTGCCACCGAACATCACTAATTCCCACTATATCTAACTTTAACCTATGCATTTCCCTTTTTAAATTTTCTAACCTACCTGACCAATTAAGTGTTCTGACATTAGCAATCTCCGATACGTAGAACGCCAGTTTTCTTTCTCCTGATAACAACGCCCTCCCGAGTAGTCCCCGCCCAGGGATCCAAATTGGGGACTATTTTACCTCCGGAATATTTTACCCAAGCGGACGCCATCATCATCAACTCAGGAAAAATTACGGCTTTCAGCCGTTCGCAGTACCAGCACAGCAGTTCCGTTTTGGTTAGTGTTACAAGGCCATATCAGTCAATCATCCAGACTGTTGCCCCTGCAACTACTGAAATGGCTGCTGCCCCTCTTCAGGAACCACACGTTTGTCCGACCTCTCAACAGATACCTCTCCGTTGTGGTTGCACCTACGGTACGGCTATCTGTATCGCTGAGGCACGCAAGCCTCCTCACCAACGGCAAGGTCCATGCTTCATGGGGGAGATTTGAAGGTATAGTTTTATTTTTTAATATTTTGCGTTTGGGCTAAATCTACGTACTGCTCTTTGTAAGTTATCTTCTGTTCCCTGTATAATTCAATCCTATTGTAATTCCTAAGTGAATTCCTTTATTCCACTTCATAACTAAGTCGTCAGCAGATAAATTATATTAAGCATTTTTTTAACGGTGTTGCTGGGCTGTGCCGCGACCGAACGATTTGCAGCGGCGGCACATTTAAAAAATTGTTCCGCTAAGAAAAATTAACCAAACCCGTAAATCGGGAGCAGATAAAAATTAGCAGTGAATTAAGAAAATGCTTTTCTTTTACAGCGATCCAGAGACTGACGGAATTTATTACTAGTTTCACATTTGTGCATTCATAGGCGGATAGTTGACGTTGAAATTTAACAATTTGTTGGTTCTTTCAAATAACTTAAATGTATAGTGAAGTGTGTTTTATCAATGATAATTAAACGCTCATGTCGGCTTGGCAATATTTAACCATTTTCTGCTAATAGAGACAGTCTTGTGTTCCATAGCTAACGCCAGGAAAGAATTCAGCAAATATTTAAAAAAAAACCACTGCATTTAGAAAATGTGTGCCAAGGCCGAATTATGCAAAAGATATAACTCTCAACTAAATATTCTTAATCAGTTAATATGAGTTTATCAGCATGAGAGGGTTGACTAAGTTCACGTAATTTTAAATGTACTTAATTCTGTCTAAATGAATTTTTATTACCACGCGTAAATAAGGGGTTCTACAACAAAGTTCGCACGTGCTGAAAGAAAGAAAGAGCAAATAATAACAAAAAGGCAACATTTAAAAACAAAATCATTTCATTAACTATTTAATTTTTTTTTTAATTTCATTAAAAACACCATAGGCATCGTGAACAGGACATAACTAACAGTGGAAAATCTGGACGAGAAAAATACCTCATGACAGTTCATATCCACTTTACTCTCTCATTGACATCGACATGCTGCGCTTGCTCATAGTAACAGGCAGCAGAGGACTGTTGCATGTGAAGCAGACAGCAGAAGAAACCATGTTGTGGTAGAATGTGTGAAAACCAAGCATCAGCCCGAATTGAAGTCATCAACGGAGAGATTCTCAAAGTACTGAAAACCAAGAATCACCACGCGAAAGTTGTACCCCAGTATGCGTGTGTAGTGTATGAAGAAGGTCGAAGACAAAACAGATAATGAAAAATCTTGTCTTAGCTGACCGACGAACCCAAAGGAGAAAACGGAAAGATATATTTTTGCTGTACGGGAAAAAGTCATCGGAAATAACGCCATGAAAGCCAGAATAGAGAAACTGGCGGAAGATCCAAAGCGCAGAATCCACAAAGCTGCTGAACAAACAATGAACCACATTTTGAGCTGTTGCAAGGTTGTCGCTCGAAATGATCACGAATAAAGACACAGTGTTATGGCACAAATGATTCACTGGAACTAATGCCAAAATTATCAATTGCCTGTGGCAAAGGACTGATGCGAACAAAACCCAGAAAAGACTGTCGAAAGTTAAGATGTCATGCTACAGTGGGAATTCTGAATCCGGATGGATCGAACGATGGCACACAATACACAACAAATCACAAATGTGGAGAAAGAGAAAGTGTAGATCACCGACATGGCCATCCCAGATGATAGCACAACCGATGAGAAACAACAGGAGGAACTTATCAGGTACGAGGACATCAAACTAGAATCACAGTGACTCTGGCGTTATCGCTGGAAAGCTGCTGCAGTGGTTCTCGCGACACCGGTGGCACCGCCAAAATATGTTAGTGAGCACTTTAGAACTATTAGCAGTAACAAAATATCCACCTGTGAACTACAAAAAGCTACCTTACGGGTTATATACCAGTACATAACGCCGTCCTAGACGCTTGGAATGTGTCAGACGGTTGATGAAATACGAAATTCATCATAGTTATCTCATTTGCTGTATTTACTTTGACAATAACAATAATAATAATAATAATACGTAGGGACTTCAGAAAGTAAGTTACACACGCTAAGACCACGGCCTAACAAGAGTGACGCATTATTAGGTGAGAGTACACGTTCTAGATACACTGAAGAGACAAAGACACTGGTACATCTGTCTCATATCGTGTAGGGCTCCCGCGAGCACGCACAGGTGCGCATCACGACGTGGTGTGGACAAGACTAATGTCTGAAGTAGTGCTGGAGGGAACTGGCACCATAAATCCGGCAAGGGTGTCCATAAATCCGTAAGAGTGAAAGGAGATGGAGATCTCTTCTGAAGAGCACTTTGCAAGGCATCCCAGATATGCTCAATAATGTTCACGTCTGGGGAGTCTGGTGCCCAGCGGAAGTGTTACAACCCAGACAAGTATTCCTGGAGCCACTCTGTAGCAATTCTGGACGCGTGGGGTGCCGTATTGTCCTGCTGGATCTGCAAAAGTCCGTCGGAAACCACAGTGGACGTGAATGGATGCAGGTGATCAGACAAAATGTTTACGTACGTATTAACTATTAGAGTCGTATCTAGCCGTATTAAGGTTCCCATATCACTCCAGCTACAAGTGCCCACACCATTACTCCGCGCAGAGTTGCCCCATGGTCTAGGGCGCCTTGCCATGGTTCGCGTGGCGACCCGTCGGAGGTTCAAGTCTTCCCTCGGGGATGGGTGCTCGTGTTGCTTTAACGCTTTCAGACCCGAAATTTTTCTGGAGGAAGAAAAATTTTTATTTATGTGGTAGTGGTCTTAGGTGATTTTTTAATGATTTTAGGAGCAAGATTTATACAAAAATATGTACCCGTTTCCAAAACTTACTTTGTTCACTTCGCTTCACTTTAAGGACTAAAATATTCTCTGTTGTAATAATTAGTAAAATGATCATTCAATAATTTCCATGTAAAATAACAACAATTATACACTGGAATATAGCGAACCGTGTATCCTGGTGGTCACGATTTGCTACGCGCTGCTACATTGACTTGCGGATATTTTTATAGTGATGCCCAACGGTTGGCAGTATTTGCGCGTGATGAAAACGTTGAACATTTACAAGTGCGTAGCTCATATTCGCTTAGGGAACAAGTACTTTTGTTGCAGCTAACAGACTGTAAAAGTTAATGTACACAATTGTAGCCAGAGGGTCTGAAAGGGTTATGTTAGATAAGTGGTGTACAAGCCTAGGGTTTGCATCCTTGGTGTCTGATTTATAATCAAAACGCCTTCGGTCCCCGGTTCGAATCCCACCGCTGCCTAAATTTTGATAAATAAGAAGTCATTCCTCTTCTGCCATGGCATTGTCAAAGAGAACGGAGGAGCGGCCAGAGGTTCAGGGCACTCTCTTGTCCCACGGGTGGGAAACCGTCCCTAAAGGCGGAAGAATCAGCAATGATCAACGGCATGAGGATGCGGAAGGCAACAGAAACCACTGCATAAAAGGCACGTAACGTGTATACACAGGACTTGTGGACTATAACTGAAGAAGTGTCATGATGATCTCTCAATTGGCAAAAGATTCCGGAATATCAGAAGCTTGAACGTGGTAGGGCAACTAGAAAAACTGAAAAGGGAAATGCAAAGGCTGAATCAAGATATGGTAGGGGGTCAGTGAAGTGAAGTGGAAAGAAGACAAGGATTCGTTATGAATAGGAAGATAGGGAAGAGAGAGTGTTACTGTGAACAGTTCAGTGATACGGTTGTTCTTATCAAAATCGGCAGCAAACCAATACCGACAACGATATACACACCGACGTCGCAAGCTGAAGATGAAGAGATAGAGAAAGTGTATGAGGATATTAAAAGGGTAGTACAGTATGTAAAGGGGAATGAAAATCTAATAGTCATGGGGACTCTAATGCAATTGTCGGGGAAGGAGTAGAAGAAAAGGTTAGAGGTGAATATGGGCTTGGGGTAAGGAACGAGAGAGAAGAAAGACTAATAGAGTTCTGTAACAAGTTTCAGCTAGTAATAGTGAGCACTCTGTTCAAGAATCATAAGAGGAGGAGGTATACTTGGAAAAGGCCAGGTGATACGGAAAGATTTAAGTTACATTACATCATGGTCAGACAGAGATTTCGAAATCAGATACTGGATTGTAAGGCGTACCCAGGAGCAGGCATAGACTCAGTTCACAATATAGTGGTGATGAAGAGTAGGCTGAACCTTGAAACACTTGTCAGGAAGAATAAATACGCAAAGAAGTGGGTTACGGAAGTACTGAGGAATGACGAGATACAACTGTGGTTCTCTAAGGCTATAGATAGAGCAATAAGGGATAGCTCAGTAGGCAGTAGAGTTAAAGAGGAATCTACATCTCTAAAAAGGACAATAACAGAGGATGGGAAGGAAAACATAGGCACAAAGAGGGTAACTGCGAAGAAACCATGGGTAATAGAACAAATACTTCAATTGACTGATGAAAGGAGGAAGTACAAAAACGTTCCTGGAGACTCAGGAACAGAGAAATGTAAGTCGCTGAGGAAATACTAAGTGCAAGGAAGCTAAGACGAAGTGGCTGCATGAAGAACGTGAAGACATCGAAAGAGAAATGATTGTCGGAAGGACTGACTCAGCAAAAAGGAAAGACAAAACAACGTTCGGTGACATTAAAAGAAGGGGTAATAACATTAAGAGTGTAACGGTAAT
The DNA here is from genome assembly GCF_021461395.2 of Schistocerca americana. Classification (NCBI taxonomy): domain Eukaryota; kingdom Metazoa; phylum Arthropoda; class Insecta; order Orthoptera; family Acrididae; genus Schistocerca; species Schistocerca americana. The sequence continues at coordinate 267,080,204 of NC_060125.1, read as the reverse complement.
TCCACTGATAAATGCAGAGGAGAGAGTGGATAGGTGCAAAGAATACACTGAAAGCCTCTATGAGGGAGAAGATTTGTCGATTGTGGTAGAAGAAGAAAGTGGAGTCGATTTAGAAGATTTAGGGTATCCAGTATCAGACTCAGAATTTAAAAGAGCTTTGGAAGACTTATGATCATTAAGGCAGAAGGGATAGATAATATTCCATCAGAATTTATAAACTCATTGGGAGAAGTGACCACAAGACGACTATTCACGTTGGTGTGTAGAATGTATGAGTCTGGCGGATACCATCTGACTTTCGGAAAAGTATCATCCACAGTCTCTAGAATGAAATTTTCATTTTACAGCGGATTGTGCGCCGATATGAAACTTCCTGTCAGATGAAAAAAGTGTGGCGGACCGAGACTAGGCAAAGGTCCCGAGTTAGAGTCTCGCTCCGGCATACAGTTTTAATCTGCCAGGAAGTTTCATATCATCCACAGAATTCCGAAGACTACAAGAGCTGATAAGTGCGAGAATTATCACACAATCAGCTTAACAGCTCATGCATCCAAGTTACTTACAAGAATAATATACTGAAGAATGGATAAGAAAATTGAGGATGCGCTACATGACGCCCATTTTGGCTTTAGGAAAGGTAAAGGACGAAGATAATGGGGAGTAGTAGAAATGATAAGGTCAAGAAACTTAACATGAAAATTGATGGTCACTAAGTAGATGATGTTAAGGAATTCTGCTACCTAGGTAGTAAAATAACCAATGACTGGCGGAGCAAGGAGGATATCAAAACAGACTAGCAATGGTAAAAGGGCATTCCTGGCCAAGAGATGTATACTAATATCAAATATGGGCCTTAATTTAACGGAGGAATTTCTGTGAATTTACGTCTGGAGTACAGCATTGTATGGTAGGGAAACATGGACTGTGGGAAACTGGAACAGAACAGAATCGAAGGATTTGAGATGTGGTGCTGCAGACGAAATGTTGAAAATTAGAAGGACTGATAAGGTAAGGAATGAGGAGGCTCTGCGCAGAATCAGAGAGGAAAGTAATATATAGGAAACACTGATAAGGGGAAGGGACAGGATGATAGGACATCTGTTAAGACATGAGGGAATGACTTCCATGGTACAAGAAGGATCTGTAGAGGGCAAAAACTGTAGAGGAAGACAGAAATTGAAATAGATCTAGCAAATAAGTGAGGACGTAGGTTGCAAGTGCTAGATGAAGACGTTAGTACAGGAGTGGAATTCTTGGCGGGTCGCATCAAACCAATCAGAAGATTGATGAGCAAATAAAAAAATAAAAAATTAAAAAAAAATCCTACGGACCGATGGCCTCAGCAATTCTGTCCCAAAGGGACCTATCACAAATTTCCACATTCCCCACACCACTACAGAGCCTACACCATCTTGAACAGACCCCTGCTGACGTGAAGGTACACGTCCATCCACTCGATACAGTTTGAAACGAGACTCCTCCGACCAGGCAACATGATTCCATTCATCAACAGTCCAATGTCGGTGTTTACGGCCGCAGCCGAGGCGTAAACCTTCGTGCCGTGTATTCATCAAGGGTACACGAGTGAGCCTTCGGCTCCGAAAGCCATATCGACGACGTTTCGTAGAATGGTTCGCACGCTGACACTTGTTGATGGCCCGGCATTGATATCTGCAGTGATCTGCGGAAGGGTTGCTGTTCCGTTATGTTCAACGATTCTCTTCAGTCGTCGTTGGTCCTGTTCTTACAGGATCTTTTTCCGGCCGCAGCGATGTCGGAAATTTTATGTTTTACCGCTTTTCTGATAATCACGGCACACTCGTGAAATGGTCCTACGGGAAAATCCCCACTTCATCGCTGCTTCGGAGGTGCTGTGTCCCATCGCTGCGCCGACTATAACACCACATTCAGATTCACTTAAATCACGATAACCTGCCATTGTAGTAGCAGTAACCGATCTAACAACTGCGCCAGACGCTCTTTGTCTTACATTGGCTTTACCGTTACAGCGCCGTATTCTGCCTTTTTACATATCTGTGTATTTGAATATGCATGCCTGTACCAGTTGTTTCAGCTTTTCAGTGTATTTGAGCCGCTCCCCTGTCGATATCCAAACATATCTAGACCCTGTTTCTAAGCAATGTTTACGTGGGGTATCTCACTAGGTGGCAGCGGAGGCTATAAAGTGACATACACGGACCGGCTCATGGTCTTGTCATATCAATCGAATTAAGGTGTTGTGTCTTCTGGTACAACGGGTGAGCTGTTCGCACGTGAAATTGATGCCATGTGGTCGGTACAGTGTTACCATGGACGGAAGCTCGGTGACATCATATATAGTATATTTTCGCAGTGTCGGTTGAAAGTAAAGTGGAATTTCAAGTTGTCTTGAGCCTAAACCGAGCACTGGTGTGCAGTCCTACACTTGGTCGGCCAGTTAGTTGTCTGTTTACATTACGAACTGTTTACCCACTGTTGAATGTGCATGTAATAGAATTCTGCGCCCTGTACCAATCATCCGACCAAGGAAAAATTCCTGACGATAACGAGAATCGAACCAGATTTCTCTGGATGACACTCAGCCGTGGTGAGGATGCGGAGACAGTATGCCCAACGTGAGCATAAATGATGTGTCATGAGATTGTTCTGGGGGGGGGGGAATATACTCATTCCTTTCAGCTGCGGCTACTAAGCATACAGGAAATGTATTTAGATAAACGAGGAGTTGCTGTTTCAAAATCAATTCTGTTCTGATGCATGAAGCCGCTGGTATTTTCTTTGTAATCATTCATGCAGAAGAGTTCTGCACTGTTGTATATCTAATTATACTTGCAGGAAACTAGGGACATAGTTCTGGATAACAGTCACCTCCGCTCACTTTCCTAGACAGTGGCCACTGACCAAAGTTCTTTGGACTACTGGCTTCCCCTGTTACCTCCCGTTTCTAATACAGGCTGACACTGGCAGCAAAGTTTTCATCTGGCTGTTTGGAATACACTGTGAGCGCCGAAGTTTACGCTGCTTCCCCTTATTGCCACCGGTGCGACGTGTTTACGTCATTCGACGTCACTACCACACCGGCAGAAGAATGGCGGAGCCCAGTGCCTGCCCTAGTTTAATACTGCAGCCCTGCAAGAGCCGGGGGATGGAATTTCCAGAGATGCGTCTCGACTGTGGCTCCTCGACAACAGTTCCACCCGCCGAGGAGGCGGGGCTGGGCGCCGCGGCGCCAGACTGGGGACAATCAAAACCGCAGGATTGTTTGTCTTCCTTTGTCACCGGCTCCGGCGCCTCGAGATTCCAGCGCAAGTTTGCGGCGGCGGCGTTGTAGTCGTTTGAGGGCTCCTGGGGGCGCCATGTTTCACGACTCCGATCTGCGCTACAGTGGCGCCTCGGCACCGGGCGGTGGTAGCGCGAAATCGCAGGCGTACAGATCTCGTGTGCTACTGCATTCAAGTTCAGAGTCTCGCTTCTCCGTACCTTAAATCACGGGTGGGCAGCCGCCAGCGTGAGGGCCGCATTGGTTTCATTCTGGCCCCGCGGAAGAAATCCGTGGGAGAGAGCGAGAGAGAGAGAGACAGAGAGAGAGAGAGAGAGAGGGGCACCCGCACTGTGCTACACGTCAGACATATTTTCTGATATTTCCATATTAACATTAGTAGATATAAACATTAGTAAAAGTGAGGCAATACTGACCCTACGATTTATCTTAGAAGAAGGATTAAGGAAAGGCTAACCTACGTTTCTAGCATTTGTAGACTTAGAGAAAGCTTTTGACAATGTTGATTGGAATACTCTCTTTCAAATTCTGAAGGTCGCAGGGGTAAAATACAGGGAGCGAAAGGCTATTTAAAATTTATACAGAAAGCAGATGGCAGTTATAAGAGTCGAGAGTGGTATGAAAGGGAAGCAGTGGTAGGGAAGGGAGTGAGAAAGAGTTGTAGCGTATCCCCGATGTTATTCAATCTGTGTATTGAGCAAGCAATAAAGGAAACAAAAGAAAAGTTCGGAGTAGCTATTAAAATCCATGGAGAAGTAATAAAAACTTTGACGTTCGCCGATGACATTGTAATTCTATCAGAGAAAGCAAAGGACTTGGAAGAGCAGTTGAACGGAATGGACAGTATCTTGAAAGGAGGGTATAAGATGAACATCAATAAAAGCAAAACGAGGATAATGGAATATAGTCGAATTAAGTCGGGTGATGCTGAGGGAATTAGATAAGAAGAAAAATTTGTTAACATCGAGTATAGATTTAAATGTCAGGAAGTCGTTTCTGAAAGTATTTGTATGGAGTGTAGCCATGTATGGAAGTGAAACGTGGACGATAAATGGTTTAGACAAGAAGGGAATAGAAGCTTTCGAAATGTGGGGCTACAGAAGAATGGTCAAGATTACATGGGTAGATCACGTAACAAATGAGGATGTATTGAACAGAATTGGGGAGAAGAGGAGCTTGTGGCACAACTTGACTAGAAGAAGGGATCGGTTGGTAGGACATGTTCTGAGACATCGAGGGATCACCAATATAGTACTCGAGGGCAGCGTGGAGGGTAAAAATCGTAGAGGGAGACCAAGAGATGAATACACTGAGCAGATTCAGAAGGATGTAGGCTGCAGTAGGTAATGGAAGATAAAGAAGCTTGCACAGGATAGAGTAGCATGGAGAGCTGCATCAAACCAGTCTCAGAATTGGAGACCACAACAACAACAACAACAACCAATAATTCTTGTCCATCGTGGACTTATCAGAACACTGTAGCTGTTGAAACTGAAGTCGAATCAACATTATCATCTTCCTAGGATTATGTGTAGTAATCACCTGTTCCAGTCCCTGTCATTCATCCATCCATTCAACCATCCATCTCTTAGGAGATCTACCTGGTTCTCTCCTTCCACTTCACCGATAATTCTTTATCTTTATTGTCTATCTGCTTTTTGCGATTCTGTTAACATGATCCTTCCATTTCATTTTATTCCTCTCTGGCTTGTCATTAACTAGAAAAATATTTAAAACTGCTATTATTGTTTCATTCCTTAATTTATCTATTTTAATACAGCCTCTTACATACCTCATGAACTTCATCTCTGCTGCATTTACACGTGATTCTTCTTTTTTGTTACTGTCCATGATTTTTTTTTTTTTTTTTTTTTTTTTTTTTGTCATCAGTCTACTGACTGGTTTGATGCGGCCCGCCACGAATTCCTTTCGTGTCCTAATCTCTTCATTTCAGAGTAGCACTTGCAACCTACGTCCTCAATTATTTGCTTGACGTATTCCAATCTCTGTCTTCCTCTACAGTTTTTGCCCTCTACAGCTCCCTCTAGTACCATGGAAGTCATTCCCTCATGTCTTAGCAGATGTTCCATCATCCTGTCCCTTCTCCTTATCAGTGTTTTCCATATATTCCTTTACTCTCCGATTCTACGAAGAACCTCCTCATTCCTCACCTTATCAGTCCACCTAATTTTCAACATTCGTCTATAGCACCACATCTCAAATGCTTCGATTCTCTTCTGTTCCGGTTTTCCCACAGTCCATGTTTCACTACAATACAATGCTGTACTCCAGACGTACATCCTCAGAAATTTCTTCCTCAAATTAAGGCCGGTATTTGATATTAGTAGACTTCTCTTGGCCAGAAATGCCTTTTTTGCCATAGCGAGTCTGCTTTTGATGTCCGTCATTGGTTATTTAACTGCCTAGGTAGCAGAATTCCTTAACTTCATTGACTTCGTGACCATCAATCCTGATGTTAAGTTTCTCGCTGTTCTCATTTCTACTACTTCTCATTACCTTCGTCTTTCTCCGATTTACTCTCAAACCATACTGTGTACTCATTAGACTGTTCATTCCGTTCAGCAGATCATTTAATTCTTCTTCACTTTCACTCAGGATAGCAATGTCATCAGCGAATCGTACCATTGATATCCTTTCACCTTGTATTTTAATTCCACTCCTGAACCTTTCTTTTATTTCCATCATTGCTTCCACGATGTACAGATTGAAGAGTAGGGGCGAAAGGCTGCAGCCTTGTCTTACACCATTCTTAATATGAGCACTTCGTTCCTGATCGTCCACTCTTATTATTCCCTCTTGGTTGTTGTACATATTGTATATGATCCGTCTCTCCCTATAGCTTACCCCTACTTTTTTCAGAATCGCGAACAGCTTGCACCATTTTATATTGTCGAACGCTTTTTCCAGGTCGACAAATCCTATGAAAGTGTCTTGATTTTTCTTTAGCCTTGCTTCCATTATTAGCCGCAACGTCAGAGTTGCCTCTCTCGTCCCTTTACTTTTCCTAAAGCCAAACTGGTCGTCACCTAGCGCATTCTCAATTTTCTTTTCCATTCTTCTGTATGCTACTCTTGTAAGCAGCTTCGATGCATGAGCTGTTAAGCTGATGGTGCGATAATTCTCGCACTTGTCAGCTCTTACCGTCTTCGGAATTGTGTGGATGATGCTTTTCCGAAAGTCAGAAGGTATGTCGCCAGACTGATATATTCTACACACCAACGTGAATAGTCGTTTTGTTGCCACTTCCCCCAATGATTTTAGAAATTCTGATGGAGTGTTATCTATCCCTTCTGCCTTATTTGACCGTAAGTCCTCCAAACCTCCTTTCAATTCCGATTCTAATACTGGGTCCCCTATCTCTTCTAAATCGACTCCTGTTTCTTCTTCTATCACATCAGACAAATCTTCACCCTCATAGAGACTTTCAATGTATGCTTTCCACCTATCTGCTCTCTCCTCTGCATTTAACAGTGGAATTCCCGTTGCACTCTTAATGTTACCACCGTTGCTTTTAATATCACCAAAGGTTGTTTTGACTTTCCTGTATGCTGAGTCTGTCCTTCCGACAATCATATCTATTTCGATGTCTTCACATTTTTACTGCAGCCATTTCTTCTTAGCTTCCCTGCACTTCCTATATATTTTATTCCTCAGCGACTTGTACTTCTGTATTCCTGATTTTCCTGGAACATGTTTGTACTTCCTCCTTTCATCAATCAACTGAACTATTTCTTCTGTTACCCATGGTTTCTTCGCAGCTACCTTCTTTGTACCTATTTTTTCCTTCCCAACTTCTGGGATGGCCCTTTTTAGAGATGTCCATTCCTCTTCAACTGTACTGCCTGTTGCATACAGTTTGCCTTCTTTACATAAAACTGGGTTTCCATCTGAGATCTCGATATTCAGGCTAATGGTTCTCTTTTCTCCAAAGGTCTCATTCATTTTCTTGTAGGCAGTATCTATCTTACCTCTAGTGATATGTGCCTCTACATCCTTACATTTATCCTCTAGCCATCCCTGCTTAGCCATTTTGCATTTCCTGACGATCTCGTTTTTGAGCCGTATGTATTCCTTTTTGCCGGCTTCATTTACTGCATTTTTGTATTTTCTCCTTTCATCAATTAAATTCAATATCTTTTCTGTTAGCCAAGGATTTCTATTAGCCCTCGTCTTTTTACCTACTGCTGCCTTCGCTATTTCAACTTTTAAAGCTATCCATTCTTCTTCTACTGTATTTCTTTCCCCCTTTCTTGTCAATCGTTCCCTAATGCTCTCCCTGAATCTCTGTACAACCTCTGGTTCTTTCAGTTTATCCAGTTCCCATCTCCTCAAATTCCCACCTTTTTTCAGTTTCTTCAGTTTCAACCAACAGTTCATAACCAATAGCTTGTGGTCAGAGTCCACATCTGCCACTGGAAATGTCTTACAATTTAAAACCTGGTTCCTGACTCTCTGTCTTACCATTATGTAATCTATCTTAGACCTTCCAGTATCATCAGGCACCTTCCATGTATACAACCTTGTTTCATGATTCTTGAACCGAGTGTTAGCTATGATTATGTTATGCTCTTTCATTCCTTACTCCCATTCTATATTCACCTACTACGTTTCCTTCTCTTCCTTTTCATATTGTCGAGTTCCAGTCACCCATGAATATTAAATTTTCGTCTTGCTTCACTATCTGAATAATTTCTTTTACCTCCTCATACATTTTATCAATCTCTTATTAATCTGCAGAGTTAGTTGGCATATAAACTTCTACTACTGGGGTAGGCGTGGGCTTCGTATCTATCTTGGCCACAATAATACGTTCACTATGTTGTTTGTAGTAGCTTACCCGCATTCCTAATTTCATATTTATTAATATACCTACTCCTGCATTACCCCTATTTCAAAAAATGTTCAAATGTGGGTGAAATCTTATGGGACTTAACTGCTAAGGTCATCGGTCCCTAACCTTACACACTACTTAACCTAAATTATCTTAAGGACAAACACACACACCCATGCCCGAGGGAGGACTCGAACCTCCGCCGGGACCATACCCCTATTTGATTTTGTATTTATAACCCTGTATTTACCTGACCAAAAGTCTTGTTCATCCTGCCACCGAACATCACTAATTCCCACTATATCTAACTTTAACCTATGCATTTCCCTTTTTAAATTTTCTAACCTACCTGACCAATTAAGTGTTCTGACATTAGCAATCTCCGATACGTAGAACGCCAGTTTTCTTTCTCCTGATAACAACGCCCTCCCGAGTAGTCCCCGCCCAGGGATCCAAATTGGGGACTATTTTACCTCCGGAATATTTTACCCAAGCGGACGCCATCATCATCAACTCAGGAAAAATTACGGCTTTCAGCCGTTCGCAGTACCAGCACAGCAGTTCCGTTTTGGTTAGTGTTACAAGGCCATATCAGTCAATCATCCAGACTGTTGCCCCTGCAACTACTGAAATGGCTGCTGCCCCTCTTCAGGAACCACACGTTTGTCCGACCTCTCAACAGATACCTCTCCGTTGTGGTTGCACCTACGGTACGGCTATCTGTATCGCTGAGGCACGCAAGCCTCCTCACCAACGGCAAGGTCCATGCTTCATGGGGGAGATTTGAAGGTATAGTTTTATTTTTTAATATTTTGCGTTTGGGCTAAATCTACGTACTGCTCTTTGTAAGTTATCTTCTGTTCCCTGTATAATTCAATCCTATTGTAATTCCTAAGTGAATTCCTTTATTCCACTTCATAACTAAGTCGTCAGCAGATAAATTATATTAAGTGAGTGATAGATTGGTCCCTTGGCGAACACCTTGATTTAATAAAATTTCATCTGATATTTTCGAATCAGAACTTACAACAATTTTTGTATTTACGTATGAACCCTTTGTTCCATTTTTAAGGTGGTTGGGAAAACATTCACAGAAGAGGTCCTTTTATCTTATCAAAGGCTTTCTCAAAATCAGGAAATGCTGAATGCATTTCTAGGCCAAGTTTCCAAAGTTTTTCAATAATTTTTCTTCTTAATAATTATCTATTTGTAATAAAACATCGCATTCCGAAGTACAATTGTTCTCCATATATTACTACATCAGTGACAGTATGCAACCTTAGGTTAAGAATTTTCCCATAAATTTCGTGTCCAGCGTTTAGTAGAATTATTCCTGTATAATTTCCTGGATCTTTCCGTTGCATTTTTTAAATATAGAAATTACTTCAGCTATGTCCCATTCTTCAGGTAAAGAACAGTTCTTCCAACACATTTAAAAATGGAGAAAGCAAAATTCTAAAATAGTTCCTTTATATTTGATTAATTTAGCATCAGTGCCATCTAGTTGAGTAGCTTTTCTATTTTTTGTTACAGTTAAGGCTGCCTTTATGTCTATTTGATCAGCAAAGCTCTCATCACTATCTACATCATACCACAAATTTCTGTAATGGTGTATCCATTGATGTTGTGTTCTATTAATGCATGCTGTAACTTTCTCTGTTATATTCGTGTGCTTAATAAATTTAAACACTATATTCTGTCTTTTGTGGATCTCATGTTCGACATTAACCATGAATCTTTTCTAGGATTCACTTTGGTATCTTTTGACCAAATTCTTTGTTTTATTTCTTTTATATGTTTCGCAGGCTTAGGTGATATAAGCGTTTTGTTTTTCTGTAATATTCTTAAATGTTTCTGTATTCCATATTTTCGGACCCCAATTTTGGGTCTCGTACTTCATTTTTCCCTAGTACCTCATTACCTATTTGTAGCATTGCTGTTTTTATTTTTTCCTAGACTTTTTAAATACTGTATTCGATTTCAGTCATTCCTGTGTGAGTCTTTGTTGATATAAGTTGCTTATCCTTTCTTCCTGTAGAAGACTAACTTTATATTTTAAGTTTAGCGTTTGGGTTTTCTTTTCTTTTGTTTGTTTCCTCAATCTTGCTCACATTCCAATCTTCGATATAACTGGGAAATCATCACAGCCTTATCATTGCCTCTAAACAGATGGGTATCCCGAAATTCGGAGCTTATCTTTTTATTAGCTGTTGCCTTGTCAGTTACTGAGCGTGAACCTCTTGCACTCCTGGTATATTTATTTATATCTTTTCTTCTGAAGAAGATATTTGTAATTTTTATGTGGTTGAATCTTGCAAAACCTCTTAATGTCTTGTTAATTTCGTTTACAGTTATTTCACCGAATATGCCTATTAAATCTATTATAGTTACCTTCCCAATTGATGAATTTAAGTTTCCTAATATCAACAAATAATCAATTTTATTATATCTATTTGCTTGTTTTTGCATCTCTTCATAAAATATTGTAGGCTCTTCACATTACCCCTTCTTCAGGTGCATATACTCCTAAGGTCGATAAAGGTCCTCTATGAGTTATCAATCTAGCATTACTATCCTTTCATGCATGTTGTCAAAAAGTTTATCTTATAGAAGGTAAATTGCAAGGAATTACCTCCAATCAACAAATTTCAAGATGCCTGGCACCTGGGCAATGAAGCAACGACTAGATGTCAAAAGACAGACTGGCACTTTACAATATTTACTAAAACTAAACGTTAATTACACTTTTCTAAATTTTCATGTTCAAGAGGACGAATTAAAAATAGCATGGAATTAAAATGTTTCACAAGAGCCATTAATTCCAGTTGGCCGAATTTAAAAACATAAAATGAAAAATCATTCACAAGAACCATAAATTTACTTGACAGTAACTCCCTTTAAAGTTTCTAAATTCTTAGGACGCTCTGGTAAAGGCACTTTCTTGTTAATCATATGCTACTCATTTAATTAAACTCCATGAATAATTTGATAACGACATAAAAATTGAAGTACTTACACCAAATAGCTGCTTATAACAGGTAAACTTTATTTACAACAGATTGTTTCGGATTTATCACCATTTTCAAGTACCTGTATTTACAATTTTGGTGATAACAGTTATGGGTGGCAATGTCATCCATATTAAAGTAGCTGTCTTGTACTCACGTACAGATTGATATAATGTTCATATTGCGTCGTCAGTGGACTGTTTTGTAATTTTCAATGCTTTAACAAGATCGTAAATAATGTCAAGATGTTGAAAATAAATCCATAAGAGTTAACGTATAAATCTTGAGAAACCATTTGTATACCTTCAAAGCAAGTAAATATTCGAAACTTATGTTAGAATCAGATGCAATAACAATGGTTTGAACTACACTCCTGGAAATTGAAATAAGAACACCGTGAATTCATTGTCCCAGGAAGGGGAAACTTTATTGACACATTCCTGGGGTCAGATACATCACATGATCACACTGACAGAACCACAGGCACATAGACACAGGCAACAGAGCATGCACAATGTCGGCACTAGTACAGTGTATATCCACCTTTCGCAGCAATGCAGGCTGCTATTCTCCCATGGAGACGATCGTAGAGATGCTGGATGTAGTCCTGTGGAACGGCTTGCCATGCCATTTCCACCTGGCGCCTCAGTTGGACCAGCGTTCGTGCTGGACGTGCAGACCGCGTGAGACGACGCTTCATCCAGTCCAAAACATGCTCAATGGGGGACAGATCTGGAGATCTTGCTGGCCAGGGTAGTTGACTTACACCTTCTAGAGCACGTTGGGTGGCACGGGATACATGCGGACGTGCATTGTCCTGTTGGAACAGCAAGTTCCCTTGCCGGTCTAGGAATGGTAGAACGATGGGTTCGATGACGGTTTGGATGTACCGTGGACTATTCAGTGTCCCTTCGACGATCACCAGTGGTGTGCGGCCAGTGTAGGAGATCGCTCCCCACACCATGACGCCGGGTGTTGGCCCTGTGTGCCTCGGTAGTATGCAGTCCTGATTGTGGCGCTCACCTGCACGGCGCCAAACACGCATACGACCATCATTGGCACCAAGGCAGAAGCGACTCTCATTGCTGAAGACGACACGTCTCCATTCGTCCCTCCATTCACGTCTGTCGCGACACCACTGGAGGCGGGCTGCACGATGTTGGGGCGTGAGCGGAAGACGGCCTAACGGTGTGCGGGACCGTAGCCCAGCTTCATGGAGACGGTTGCGAATGGTCCTCGCCGATACCCCAGGAGCAACAGTGTCCCTAATTTGCTGGGAAGTGGCGGTGCGGTCCCCTACGGCACTGCGTAGGATCCTATGGTCTTGGCGTGCATCCGTGCGTCGCTGCGGTCCGGTCCCAGGTCGACGGGCACGTGCACCTTCCGCCGACCACTGGCGACAACATCGATGTACTGTGGAGACCTCACGCCCCACGTGTTGAGCAATTCGGCGGTACGTCCACCCGGCCTCCCGCATGCCCACTATACGCCCTCGCTCAAAGTCCGTCAACTGCACATACGGTTCACGTCCACGCTGTCGCGGCATGCTACCAGTGTTACAGACTGCGATGGAGCTCCGTATGCCACGGCAAACTGGCTGACACTGACGGCGGCGGTGCACAAATGCTGCGCAGCTAGCGCCATTCGACGGCCAAGACCGCGGTTCCTGGTGTGTCCGCTGTGCCGTGCGTGTGATCATTGCTTGTACAGCCCTCTCGCAGTGTCCGGAGCAAGTATGGTGGGTCTGACACACCGGTGTCAATGTGTTCTTTTTTCCATTTCCAGGAGTGTATTATAAGAAACAAGGGTCCAGCCAAGTAAAGTAGATACAATGAAATGAACACCTTTAGCTGCTTACAGGCGTTGACATACGTCAAAGGGGACAGATGAAAATGTGTGACCCGACCGGGACTCGAACCCGGAATCTTCTGCTTATATGGCAGACGCTCTATCCATCTGAGACACCGAGGACACAGAGCATAGCGCCACTGCTGGGATTTATCTCTGGCTCGCCTCCCGCGAAACCCACATTCTCAACGTATTGTCCCGCACGTCATTCGTAGTTTTCTGTGCCCAAACCTCTGTCAACACAATCACATGGTCCCAGACAGCAGCGGGCCCTGTACTGCTTACAGCCGCTACTCCCCAGTTGGTGCCAACCGACATCGGATCATTTCAAAGTCAGACTTTTACCGAACCCCGAATGCTCGTCTAATACCTCAAAAGTCACACATTTCTTTGCACAGTCTAAGAAGAACAATGATTAACACTTGGAAAGCAAAAGGCCCACAACTGATAGCTGCCGTGAGTCCCAAGTTACAAGATAATTATGGCAGCACTAACAAGGATCTCGCCATTCTCGATTTCACTCATCATAGAAATCACTTGACGGTGTTTATAATCAGTTACACACTCACAGAAGAATAACACATCTCTATATCCTCTACACACATAGCATACAGTATTAAATCAAACACCTCAGCAATTAGCAGCAGTCGTTTATAAATTTATGTGTCCTTATGCCAAAAAGTTGTACATATCTTCAGATTCACAACACCTTTGCGCACACACATAGTAGCATATGCCGTATAAGACCAACAAATGTAGGCAATAGTATGCAATTCAGATAGAGTATGACAAAATAAGAACAACATTAGGCAGCACAGAATAACATTACATTCTGTCATTTATTCGATACCACCACGCCTATAAGGTTCATACGATGAATAATATGTGCACTTCTAACACGTCAGTAACTTAAGCCACCCAACGCCGGACGTTAATCAACACAAGTACAGAATGTAAAGGTTTTCAATTTAGCGTACCAAATCACTCCTTTGCTGGCTAGTGATATAGTATCATATTACTCCGGTAACGAAGCTTAATAATTTTCAACCTTCTCCGTCTCAGTTCACAACTATAAGACATCTCCACATGCAGATTAAGCCACCAATCCAGGTAAGCAGTAACATAGCCCAAAACCCAAACCAGTGCAATTCTCTAGCCAATTACTCGTACTTTAACAAGTCAGTACTACTCATACAACGGAACATCAGTGTGTTGCCGCACAGTCCTCCAACGCTGGACTTGGTACTGCCTGCACACTCCGATGGCGCCATCAGCGCGGGTCAAGGAGGAGATAATACGCAGATGTACCACTCATCAGCACACATACCATCTTCAGATATTCCCATTCATTTAGGCGTCGTGAACACTTTCTCGTTGCTAAGGGTGACGCAGAAACTTGTAACGGAAATTTTTAAGACCGCTGTTGTGAAACGTCTTAAGTGAGAGACAATGTTCATTATGTGTGTTTCAGTGCAAACATCTGAAGATGGTGCGCAATCGACACTAAATTACTCTCAAAAAGGAAGTATTGTGAAATAATTGGTTGTCATGGCGTGTTAGGAACAGAGTATCATTAATACCAGTGCGTTAACGGATAAACATTAAATCACGGACGCTGTAGTTTTCTACTTTATACGCTACAAGCACCTCTGTCGTGTCACATGACGAGGTGGCTCGTGACCTTAAGTAAACATGTGAATCAGGAGTGCTCGGTTTAAATAATCGTTTTATTTTACCTCTTACGCTGTCTCCTCTTACATCCACGATTCCCATAAACTATACTATCAAAAGTTTCCGGACACTACCAAAACCGGCCGGTGTGGCCGAGAGGTTCTAGCCATTTCAGTCTGGAGCCGCGCGACCGCTACTGTTGCAGGTTCGAATCCTGCCTCGGGCATGGATGTGTGTGATGTCCTTAGGTTAGTTAGGTTTAAGTAGTTCTAAATTCTAGGGGACTGATAATCTCATATGTTAAGTCCCATAGTGCCCAGAACCTTTTGAACCATATTTGAACACCCCCGTAAACAAACGTTTTTCATATTACGTTCATCCTGCCAGGTATTCAACATCACCGATCTCAGTAGTCACTACACATCGTGAGAGAGCAGAATGGGGCGCTCCGCGGAACTCATGGACTTCGAACGTGGGTTCAAATGGCTCTGAGCACTATGGGACTTAACTGCTGAGGTCATCAGTCCCCTTGAACCTAGAACTACTCAAACGTAGCTAACCTAAGGACATCACACACATCCATGCCCGAGGCAGGATTCGTACCTGCGACCGTAGCGGTCGCGATTTTCCAGACTGTAGCGCCTAGAACCGCTGGGCCACTTCGGCCAGCTCGAACGTGGGCAGCTCCACTGCTTACGATGTGATTGGAAAATTAAAGGGACACATACAACACAAAAGCGTACAGGCCGACCTCGTCTGTTGACTGACAGAGACCGTCGACAGTTGAAGTGGGTCGTAATGTGTAATAGGTAGACATCTATCCAGACCATCACTCAGGAATTCCAAACTGCATCAGGATCTACTGCAAGTACTATGACAGTTAGGCGGGAGGTGAGAAAACTTGGGTTTCATGGTCGAACAGATGCTCAGAAGACACACATCACGTCGGTAAAGGCCAAACGACGCCTCGCTTGGTGTAAGGAGCGTAAACAACGGACGATTGAACAGTGGAAAAACTTTATGTGGAGTGGCGAATCACGGCACACAATGTGACAATCCGATGACGGGGTGTAGGACTGGCGAACGCCCGGTGAACGTCATCTGCCAGCTTGTGAAGTGCCAACGGTAAAATTCGGAAGCGGTGGTGGTATGGTGTGGTCGTGTTTTCGAGGAGGGGGCTTGCGCTCCTTGTTCTTTTGCGGGCACTATCACAGCACAGGTCTACATTGATGTTTTAAGCACCTTCTTGCTTTCCACTGTTGAAGAGGAATTCCGGGATGGCGATTGCAACTTTCAACACGATCGAGCACCTGTTCATAATGCACGACCTGTGGCGGAGAGGTTACACAACAATAACATCCCCTTAATGGACTGTCCTGCACAGAGTTGTGACCTGAATCGTATAGAAAACCTTTGAGATGTTTTGGAACGCCGCCTTCGTGCAAGGCTTCACCGACCGACATAGATATCTCTACTTAGTGCAGCACTCCCTGAAGAATGGGCTGCCAATTTCCAAGAACCCTTGATTGAACGTGTACGTGCATGAGTGGAAGCTGTCAACAAGGCTAAGGGTGGGCCAACGCCATATTGAATTCCAACATTACCGATGGAGGGCGCTACGAACTTGAAAGTAATTTTCATCCAAGTGTCCGTATACTTTTGATCACATAGTGTATTACATTTATTTTACTGTGAAACCTCCCGGATTTGTGTTTGTCCGCGAGAATGACATAGAGATTGCTTTACATTATTTCCTCTGTGCAGGAGTTGTTTACGGCCACAGTAATCTTAATACAATGCTTTTCAAACTATTATTATTGCTGGTCACCGAGATCGCGGTGTCAGAGGAGCTTCTCGGTTTGCAGAAGCATGCCACTAGCGCAGTGATACCATCCTGGGAGGGAGCTGGTGGTTAGGACCAGATGGCGACCTAAACAGCATCAGCACTTCACGGTTTCATATGGCGGTGAGCATCTCAGTGAAATTTTCAAATTCTCCCTCACGTGGCGCCATACATCGACGGTTCCCCAGGCATCCCAGTACTGTGTAATTGTTAACGTTAAAATCACGTGTGCTTCTGCAGGCTCTTAACAATGAATACGCAATATATGTCTTGCTGCATTTTTGTGTTTCAAGATTATCGTCTAACGACAGTCATCTTTTAAGGACGGTAAGCAACAGAGAAAGCTTATAATGTATAAATTACACTCATCAGCCAGAACATTACGACCACCTACCTGTCCGCAGCTCGTGGTCGTGCGGTAGCGTTCTCGCTTCCCACGCCCGGGTTCCCGGGTTCGATTCCCGGCGGGGTCAAGGATTTTCTCTGCCTCGTGATGGCTGGGTGTTGTGTGATGTCCTTAGGTTAGTTAGGTTTAAGTACACTCCTGGAAATGGAAAAAAGAACACATTGACACCGGTGTGTCAGAACCACCATACTTGCTCCGGACACTGCGAGAGGGCTGTACAAGCAATGATCACACGCACGGCACAGCGGACACACCAGGAACCGCGGTCTTGGCCGTCGAATGGCGCTAGCTGCGCAGCATTTGTGCACCGCCGCCGTCAGTGTCAGCCAGTTTGCCGTGGCATACGGAGCTCCATCGCAGTCTTTAACACTGGTAGCATGCCGCGACAGCGTGGACGTGAACCGTATGTGCAGTTGACGGACTTTGAGCGAGGGCGTATAGTGGGCATGCGGGAGGCCGGGTGGACGTACCGCCGAATTGCTCAACACGTGGGGCGTGAGGTCTCCACAGTACATCGATGTTGTCGCCAGTGGTCGGCGGATAGTGCACGTGCCCGTCGACCTGGGACCGGACCGCAGCGACGCACGGATGCACGCCAAGACCATAGGATCCTACGCAGTGCCGTAGGGGACCGCACCGCCACTTCCCAGCAAATTAGGGACACTGTTGCTCCTGGGGTATCGGCGAGGACCATTCGCAACCGTCTCCATGAAGCTGGGCTACGGTCCCGCACACCGTTAGGCCGTTTTCCGCTCACGCCCCAACATCGTGCAGCCCGCCTCCAGTGGTGTCGCGACAGGCGTGAATGGAGGGACGAATGGAGACGTGTCGTCTTCAGCGATGAGAGTCGCTTCTGCCTTGGTGCCAATGATGGTCGTATGCGTGTTTGGCGCCGTGCAGGTGAGCGCCACAATCAGGACTGCATACTACCGAGGCACACAGGGCCAACACCCGGCGTCATGGTGTGGGGAGCGATCTCCTACACTGGCCGCACACCACTGGTGATCGTCGAAGGGACACTGAATAGTCCACGGTACATCCAAACCGTCATCGAACCCATCGTTCTACCATTCCTAGACCGGCAAGGGAACTTGCTGTTCCAACAGGACAATGCACGTCCGCATGTATCCCGTGCCACCCAACGTGCTCTAGAAGGTGTAAGTCAACTACCCTGGCCAGCAAGATCTCCAGATCTGTCCCCCATTGAGCATGTTTTGGACTGGATGAAGCGTCGTCTCACGCGGTCTGCACGTCCAGCACGAACGCTGGTCCAACTGAGGCGCCAGGTGGAAATGGCATGGCAAGCCGTTCCACAGGACTACATCCAGCATCTCTACGATCGTCTCCATGGGAGAATAGCAGCCTGCATTGCTGCGAAAGGTGGATATACACTGTACTAGTGCCGACATTGTGCATGTTCTGTTGCCTGTGTCTATGTGCCTGTGGTTCTGTCAGTGTGATCATGTGATGTATCTGACCCCAGGAATGTGTCAATAAAGTTTCCCCTTCCTGGGACAATGAATTCACGGTGTTCTTATTTCAATTTCCAGGAGTGTAGTTCTAAGTTCTAGGGGACTGATGACCATGGATGTTAAATCCCATAGTGCTCAGAGCCATTTGAACCATTTTGAACCACCTACCTAGTAGCCGATGTGTCCACCTCTGCCACGGATAACAGCAGGGACGCTTTGTAGTATGGAAATATAAGGCCTACGTTGCTCGCTGTAGGCAGTTGGCATCACATCTACACACACAAGTCACTTAATTCCTATAAATTCGTTACCAGGGGGCGATGAACTCTGACGCAACGTTCAATCATATCCCAGATGTGTTCCAACAGATTCTGATCTGGCGAGTTGGGGGACCAGGATGTTAATTGGAACTCGCTACTGTGTTCCTCCAAGCACTCCATCACACTCCTGGATTGTTACATAGGACATTATCCTGATAATGCCACTGCCGTCGGGAGACATGATGATTATCAAGGGGTGTACGTGTTCTGCATCCAGTGTCCGATACACTTTGGCCATCATAGTGCCCTGCACGATCGCCACTGGACCTATGGATACCCATGTGAATTTTCCTCAGAACATCGTGCAGCCACCGCCAGCTTGTTTCCGTCCCATACTGCAGGTGTCAAGCAGCAGTTCTCCTAAGAGACGACCCATTCGCGTCCTTTCATCGGCGTTATGAAAAAGCTGTCCGTATTCATCAGACCAAGCAACGTTCGGCCACTGTGACAACATCAAGTGCCGACGGTAACGTGCCCATTTCTGTCGTAGTTGCCGATGTCGTTAACATTGGTACATGCGAGAGTGTTCGGTTGCGGAGGTCCCTCGTTGGGAGTGTCCGGTGCACTGTCTGTTCAGACACACTTGTACTCTGCCCAGCATTAAAGTGTGATGTTAATATCGCCACAGTTCGCCGCCTGTCCAGTTCTAACAGTCTGCCCAGCCTACGGCTTCCGACATCTGTAACGAATGGTGCAACCCTCCCCCCCCCCCCCCCCCCCCCAACACCACAACGTCTGTATGTGGTTTCGCCTTGATTTCACTACTTGTTGAAGACGCTCATCACAGTGCCTCAAGAGCAACCTTCGAGTCGTGCAGTTTCCGAAATGGGGTGGAGCCTCCTGGCCATCTCAGTTTGCCCTGGATCGAAGTCAAACAGATAGCGCGCCATCCTCACTTGACACACGGAGAGCACGTTTACTGACACTGCAGGCACCGTGCGTGTGTCTGACTAGCAGTCATTCGCCATCAGATGACGCTGCTATCTCCTGAAAGGGTTTATGTCGATGGTATATCGATGGTCATAATGATGTGCTGACCAGTGCATTGTTGTAGTATATGCATTCGTACTACAATTGCATTAAAAGTACGTTGGTACTACGTTTCCGCTATATATAATAATCTGAAATAGGATCATTGTTCGTTAAAGCTGCCTTACTACCGTATACCGTTTTGTAAGCATGTAAAAGGAAAATCTATTGCCACGAGTTACCATGAATTTCCGTTTGATAATGACTTGATAAATGCTTAGTAATGAGTGGTTTCTTGAGAAACTTCATGTCAAATACGCTGTTAAATTCATCAGGAATTTGCAGTCCACATTCCAAAAATGGCGCTGAGCACTATGGGACTTAACACATGAGGTCATTAGTTCCCTATAACTTAGAACTACTTAAACCTAACTAACCTAAGGACATCACACACATCCATGCCCGACCGGCCAGTCCACATTTCACCAAAACATATTAGAAATCTGGTTTCACGAGAAAGATTCTGAAAACATATAGAATTTCCAGCAGATTTCCAAATTATACTCTTTTCTTAAAGACGTAAAATTTGAAATTTGCCTAAATAAATCACTTTCTTCTAGTACTTAAAAACCAACGAATTCTGAACTAGACAGTTTTAAACTGAACGTGCTCTTAAACACGGCTTAATAGCGTTAAGCTTTCATCATTGGCCTATGTCGGTATACATTTCGATGGAAGTAGTGGAGGAAGTATCCTGTTCAACCAGCAGACATCTGACTTTAATCAATTCGCATAGTTCTCCATTAAAGGATCTAATGTATATTCGTGACATCACAAGAAACAGTATGTGTTATATGTCAATGCTATTCGTGAATTTGGCAAATGTAGTGTCGTATTTTGTGGCAGTCACTCTTTCGTAGTTGCTAATTTATGGTGTGAGAAAGCAGTAGGAAATATATGTAGTGCCAGTCCTAGAAAAAGCAGTATGTTATTTTTGTAACAGTGAGGGAAACCATCCAATACTGCTTTTTTCTGTAAATATTTCGTACCAGATGTGCTGAAGTAGATAGCTTTCTTTGCTACAGAAGCTTACGAAATACCGAAATTCTAGAACTCCAAACCACTGAATCGGAAGGTGTTGAGTGTTTATAGAATCTCCACTCAGTACCAGGTGGTAACAATCGGAAGTCAGCGCTATACGGCGCCCGACTGAACGAAAGGTCATCAAGAACTCAAGTAAGGAGTGCCGAGGCTGGCAGAGGGTACAAGCAAGCAATGGACATTCGTAACTTTTGGGAGGGACAGCTCTTTAGGGTGATAGCAGAGAATAGTGTCTACCGCGACAGTTGTTTTCTTGCTGGGATTGAGTTTTTAAATAGGACCCACCAGAGTCAGTCCGCTTTGCTTTCGTCGTCGTCCTGGAGTTGTCAGCACGCAGAGTCCGTGTCCATCACATAGGAATTTATGGACAACAGGCAGCTGACGTCGGCACGTAGCAGGAAGAAGTGTATATATATATCTTCACTCCTCTAGGAAAGTATGCACTCGAAAGTTGAGCAGTAAACCACACCTGCCGGCCGCGGTGGTCTAGTGGTTCTAGGCGCGCAGTCCGGAACCGCGGGACTGCTACGGTCGCAGGTTCGAATCCTGCCTCGGGCATGGATGTGTGTGATGGCCTTAGGTTAGTTAGGTTTAAGTAGTTCTAAGTTCTAGGGGACTGATGACCACAGAAGTTAAGTCCCATAGTGCTCAGAGCCATTTGAACCAGTAAACCACACCGTGATGTGCTCTCTCTCTCTTACAGCGTCTTCCAGTCGTTTTGATGTTCATGTCTGTGACGCTGTACTAACGAACCTGTGACGAAAAGTATTCTGTACTTCCTCTATGAGTCCTCTCTAGTACCTACCGAAAACTGACAATACACAAGAAATGGTCGAAAGAAGGTTTGTAAGTTATTTCCTTCGTGAGTGGACTACACTTATTGAAGATTTTTCCAATGAAACTGCTTTCCTGTAATTGAAATCATGTGGTTGTTACATCATAAAATGCTACGTACACATACACTCAGATACATTTCAACCTTTCTTCTTCAATTTTTCCGAATTTCAAAAGTTTTCTGCGGTCTCATGCTCCGACTTTTGTTCCTTTTTTGTGCTCAAAAAGATGTTTCCCTTACCATCCTTGTGTTCACCGTTATCTGGCCATCACTGCTTGTAGCTATTTTAACTGTAGACATTTCAGAATTTGTTCTTTCTTTTAGTGCTTCAGGCTACGCAGGTGATACCTAAATTAATGTAGGCACTACATCTACCACAATTTCACTCGCATGTAGTTAGAATAATTTCTCTTCAGGCATAAGCAATTAAAAATTTATTTCACGTGGTATCATTCGAAAGAAATACTGTACTAATATGATTTCTCATATGTGAGCCATGATACACCGAAGACCCAGAAAAAATGGTACACCTGCCTAATATCGTGTAGAGCCCCCGCGAGCACGCAGAAGCGCATGATCACGACGTGTCATGAACTCCACTAATTTCGGAAGTAGTGTTGGAGGGAACTGACACCAAAACTTCTGCAGGGCAGATCTCTTCTGAACCACATTTTACAAATCATCCCAGATATGCTCAATAATATTCATGTTTGGCGAGTATGGTGGCCAGCGGAACTGTTCAACCTCGGGAGAGTGTTCCTAGAGCCACTCTGTAGCAATTCTGGATGTGTGGGGTGTTGCATTGCCTTGCTGCAGTTTCCCAAGTCCGTCGGAATGCACAATGGACACAAATGGATGCAGGTGATCAGACAGGATGCTTGTTTACGTGTCACCAGTCAGAGTCGTATCTAGACGTATCAGGGATCCCGTATCACCCTAACTGCACGCACCCCACACCAGTATAGAACCTCCACCAGCTTGAACAGTCCCCTGCTGACATGCAGAGTCCCTGGATTCATGAAGTAGTCTCCATACCCGTACACTTCCATCCACTCGGTAAAATTTGAAACGAGACTCGTCCGATGAGGCAACATGCTTCCACTCGTCAACACTCCAATGTCGATGTCGATGGGCACAGGCGAGGCATAAAGATTTGTGTCGTGCAGTCATCAAGGGTACACTAGTGAGTTTTCTGCTTCTGAAGCCCATGCCGATGATGTTCCATTGAACGAATGGCACGCTGAGACTTGTTGACGGCCCGTCATTGAAATCTGCAGCAATTTGCGGAAGCGTTGCACTTCCGTCAGGTTGAACAATCCTCTTCAGTCGTCGTTGGTCCTGTTCTTGCGGGATCTTTTTCCTGCCACAGCGATGTCGGAGGATTAACGTTTTACCGGATTTCAGGTATTCACGGTACACTCGTGAAATGATCGTACCCGAAAATCCCCACTTCATCACTTCCTCGGCGATGCCGTGTCTCATCGCTCGTGCGCCGAATATAACAGTACGTTCAAACTCATTTAAATCTTGATAACCTGCCATTGTAGCAGCAATAGCCATTCTAACAACTGCTCCAGGCCCAAGTTGTCTTGTACAGGCGTTCCCGACACAGAGCCGTGTCCTGCGTGTTTTGAATACGCATGCCTACACCAGTTTCCTTGGCGCTCCAGTATACATTTCAGATTCTCACCAATGGCCACTTTGTCTACATGTGTGAATGCAAACAGAAGGAAGTGTCAAAAACACCCTCAAAGTAGCCGGTAGCAGTAACGTGTGTCTCAGATAAAGATTCTGAATATGTTCCTGTAAACAAATGCGCTTCTAAGGTTGCTTCTAATGACGCAGATGTGAATAACTATTTAAGCATGTAAACCATGTTTTGTTTTGTCCCATAGTTTCCGTGAACTTATGTGACAATTTGATGGCAGAAATGTTAAATGCCGTCCTTTAGATTGTAAGGAGAGAATAAAATTAATTTTACATTAGTTGAATCGCAGAATAATTTTTGAAGGTGTTATGTTGTTTATTGTAAAAAGGAATAATGCAAACCTTAGTATCATACTCGCCCAGCAAGTATGTTTCTCCTGCAGTTGTTTTTCCTGGACTTTTCTGCGAATCCTATCTATTTAACTCCTAAGTGACTTACTTACTTTACTTTAGCACGCGTTTCCACTTAGCAGCAGTTACCTGTTCTCAGGTGCCACAACCTTCTTTCCTGCCAATCTTCTTCCGACAGACGCCTCCTTCCCACCGATTTTGCCACAACTACCCTCCACGTTGCCCTCGGCCACCCTCAATTCCTTTTCCGTGGCGGAGACCAGTTGAGGAGAAACTTCGGACATCGATGTTGTTCCATCCGTCGGATATGTTCATACCATCTCAGTGCTCGAGCACCAGTCCCATCCTTGAATGGGTCCATTGCATCCATCTCCATTCTTACATATACATTCCTGAATGGATCCAAGCACGACGATCTCATGCTCCGCCGCAATCTGTCCATTCGGTCAGTTTCAATTTTCCCCGCTTGTATCTTCTTCAATGTCCAGCAATCTGAGACGTTCGTCAGAATGCTGTCAACTACAGCATGTAGCACTACTTTCTTTGCTCATTTGGGTGTGTGCTGACTCCATAATATTCCATTTAACGATCTGATAGATACCCTCGACTGACTTATTCTTCACTTATCCTCGATTTTGTTACTTACCACAAACTGAAACAAGAAACCTACCTGACATATTACTGTACAGGGTGTTACAAAAAGGTACGGCCAGACTTTCAGGAAACATTCCTCACACACAAATAAAGAAAATATGTTATGTGGACATGTGTCCGGAAACGCTTAATTTCCAAGAATTTCCAGGTTAGAGCTCATTTTAGTTTCTTCCACTTACGCTCAATGGAGCACGTTATCATGATTTCATAAGGGATACTCTACCTGTGCTGCTAGAAAATGTGCCTTTACAAGTACGACACAACATGTGGTTCATGCACAATGGAGCTGCTGCACATTTCATTCGAAGTGTTCGTACGCTTCTCAACAACAGATTCGGTGACCGATGGATTGGTAGAGGTGGACCAATTCCATGGCCTCCACGCTCTCCTGACCTCAACCCTCTTGACTTTCATTTATGGGGGCATTTGAAAGCTCTTGTCTACGCAACCCCGGTACCAAATGTAGAGACTCATCGTGCTCATATTGTGGACGGCTGTGATACAATACGCCATTCTCCAAGTTTGCATCAGCGCATCAGGGATTCCATGCAACGAAGGGTGGATGCATGTATCCTCGCTAAAGGAGGACATTTTGAACATTTCCTGTAACAAAGTGCTTGAAGTCACGCTGGTACGTTCTGTTGCTGTGTGTTTCCGTTCCATGATTAATGTGATTTGAGGAGAAGTAATAAAATGAGCTCTAACATGGAAAGTAAGCGTTTCCGGACACATGTCCACATAACATATTTTCTTTCTTACTGTATGAGGAATGTTTCCTGAAAGTTTGGCCGTACCTTTTTGTAACGCCCTGTATATCTGTCTTTTCCTGAAATTTTTTGTACTTCCTTCATTCGTCCATCATGGAACCTTAGGATTTCGTAACAATTAACTAACTTGTACCTATTTCTGCCTGTACAGCCACTGTAATAGCCTTTCATAGAGATTACCCTTCGTCTTCGACAGAACATACTATTGTAATATTCATTACTGCGGTATCCACGGCGCCAGTTACCTTCAAACGCATCTCCCCATTGCTCGGTACTACACCAGATCATCTGGGGGATTCTGTTAAGCTTCGGCCTACTTTTCACCATCAGTAAATTGTGATCAGTGTTTATACAGGGTGGTCCATTGATAGTGACCAGGCCAAATATCTCACGATATAAGCGTTAAACGAAAATACTACAAAGAACGAACATCTTCTAGTTTGAAGTGGGAAACCAGATGGCGCTAAGGTTGGCCCGCTAGATGGCGCTGTCATAGGTCAAACGGATATCAACTGCGTTTTTTGAAGCAGGAACCCCCATTTTTTCTTACATATTCGTGTAGTACGTAAAGAAATATGAATGTTTTAGTTGGACCACTTTCTTTCGCTTTGTGATAGATGGCGCTGTAAGAGTCACAAACGTATAAGTACGTAGTATCACGTAACATTCCGCCAGTGGGAACGGTATTTGCTTCGAGATACATTACCCGTGTTAAAATGGACCGTTTACCAATTGCGGAAAAGGTCGATATCAAGTAGATGTATGGCTATTGTGGTAAAAATGCCCACGGACGTGTGCTGTGTATGCTGCTCGGTATCCTGGACGACATCATCCAAGTGTCCGGACCGTTCGCCGGATAGTTACGTTATTTAAGGAAACAGGAAGTGTTCAGCCACATGTGAAAGGTCAACCATGACCTGCAGGAAATGATGATGCCCAAGTAGGTGTTTTAGCTGCCGTCGCGGCTAATCCGCACATCAGCAGCAGATAAACTGAGCGAGAATCGGGAATCTCAAAAACGTCGGTGTTGAGAATGCTACATCAACATCGATTGCACCCGTACCATATTTCTGTGCACCAGGAATTGCATGGCCACGACTTTGAACGTCGTGTACAGTTCTGCCACTGGGCACAAGAGAAATTACGGGATGGTGACAGATTTTATGCACGCGTTCTATTCAGCGACGAAGCGTCATTCACCAACAGCGTTAACATAAACCGGCATAATATGCACTATTGGGCAACGGAAAATCCTTGATGGCTGCGAAACGTGGAACATCAGCTACCTTGGCGGGTTAATCTAAGGTGAGGCATTATGGGAGGAAGGATTGTTGGCCCCCCATTTTACCGGTGGCATTGTTAATGGTGCAATATACGCTGATTTCCTACGTAATGTTCTACCGATGGTACTATATGTAACAGTTCTGTCACTAAATGTACCGAGCGAGGTGGCGCAGTGGTTAGACACTGGACTCGCATTCGGAAGGACGACGGTTCAATCCCGCGTCCGGCCATCCTGATTTAGGTTTTCCGTGATTTCCCTAAATCACTCCAGGCAAATGCCGGGATGGTTCCTCTGAAAGGGCACGGCCGACTTCCTTCCCCATCCTTCCCTAATCCGATGAGACCGATGACCACGCTGTCTGGTCTCCTTCCCCAAACCAACCAACCACTAAATGTAACTAGGTTTTCTCTTTTGATGCTAGTTAATTGTCAGGATGAGCATTACTGCAAAGGGCATTTGATTCTAAAGCATTATGTCAGGGTGAAAATACTAAATTAATTAATTTTTCTCTCTTAACAACATGTGGGCAGGGTGGGTTCTTCCTTGGCTCGGGTATGAGGTAGAATGAAACAGCATTTTTACATAAGATAACATTTATTGCAAGTTTCGTACAACTGTTTCCTTACTCGATGTTCTGGCTCGGAGAACGGCAGCTGTGTCGTTTGCGAAGCCTTCTGCTGCGGCAGCGGCGGCGTCTGATTACGCGTGGCAGTGTGTATCTCGTGTCGCCGTCTCGCCCAGCTGACTGGAGACGCGCATCGCGCTGTGGCCCGTTTAATTATTGCGAGCGAAGTCGTGTATCGGATGGTGATACCTTGGATGGGGCGTCACAGTGTTTCTCTTCTCTAAGCGGCCGCGTGTGTTGTGCGTCGGTCAGCGGAGCGGCGCGTGGGTGGAAGGCCAGTGTCCTGGACTCGAACAACGCACTCCCGCTTGCCAGTCTTCGGCTGTCAGATCTTCATCCTAGCTCACAGGTGACTGCTGATGTGAGGCCGTCTCCTTCCCGTCCTCACGAGTCACCCGGGTACGTAAAAATCAGACTTCAAATACCTTTTAACCTCGTCTTCCGGCGCCGAGGCTGCTGCTTGCTATTCCATTACAGCGGCGGACTAAGTGCGTCTGTGCATGATGTAGTCTCTTCTTGCATGACGGTCTTCAGCACCAAAACTGACTGAAAACTACTGCTACTCTTCTCTTCTTCCTCTTTCTTCCTCCATCGGGCCCACTGCGTCTCGCGTGTTTATTCACTTCAGTGCACTGGAGGTGAACGACTTCACGGTCATTGCCTCGTATGTCACGTTGAAAAGCTTCTAGAAGAATCTTCTTAACGTCGGTCATTGGCTCTTGGAATGTAGGCGAGGGCCTTTGATCACATGTGACGACTGAGAAACACGTGAGCCGGTCATTGCCTCTTCTGTCACGTTGAAAAGCTTCTCGAAGTATCTTCTTAACGTCGGTCATCGGTTCTTGGAATGTAGGCGAGGGCCTTTGCTCACATGTGACAACTGAGAAACACGAGAGCCGGTCGGGCGATACCCTGACGGCTGAATCGACAGCGTCCACTTATGTGGAACTTGCTGACTTCACGGTCATTGTCTCTTTTGCTCTGCTGTTCTGCCCGCTGTTTGCCAGTTTTTCATGTATATTCTAATTTCTACTTCACTTTGATTTCACTAATTTATTTACTTAAGTACCACTCAACATATAAGATGTTTCACGGCATGACAGAATGACGATGTACTTCCAACATGATGGATGTCCGGTACATAGCTCCCGTGCGGTTGAAGCGGTACTGAATAGCATATTTCATGACAGGTGGATTGGTCATCGAAACACCATACCATGGCCCGCACGTTCACCGGATCTGTCGTCCCCGGGTTTCTTCTGTGGGAAAAGTTGAAGGATATTTACTATCGTGATCCACCGACAGCGCCTGACAACATGCGTCAGCGCATTGTCAATGCATGTGCGAACATAACGGAAGGCGAACTACTCTCTGTTGAGTCTAATGTCGTTACACGTACTGCCAAACGCATTGAAGTTGACAGAAAACATTTTGAGCATTTATTGCATTAATGTGGTATTTATAGGTAATCACGCTGTAACAGCATGCGTTCTCAGAAGTGATACGTTCACAAATGTACGTGTATCACATCGGAACAACCGAAATAATATGTTCAAACGTAACTACGTTCCGTATTTTAATTTAAAAAACGTACCTGTTAGCAACTGTTCGTCTAAAATTGTGACCCATATGTTTGTGATTATTACAGCGCCATCTATCACAAAGCGAAAAAAGTGGTCTAACTGAAACATTAATATTTCTTTACGTACTACAAGAATACGTAACAAAAAATACGGGTTCCTATTTTTAAAAACGCAGTTGATATCCGTTTGACCTCTGGCAGCGCTATCTAGCGGGTCAACCATAGCGTCATCTGGTTTCCCCCTTCAAGCTAGACGAGTTTCGTTCTTTGTAGTTATTTCGTTTGACGCTTATTTCGTGAGATATTTGGCCCAGTCACGATCAATGGACAACACTGTTTATGCTCCTGAGCACTCCTTAAATTCCAATATTTGATTCCGATTTTGGTCACTCTATCTGACCATAATGTAATCCGGCGGAATCTTCCATGTCACCAGTCTTTTCAAGTATACTTCCTGTGCATTTGTATTACTAACTGAAGTGTATTGCAGAAATGATCCGTTCTGCTATATCATTCCTGCTAACAAGCCCATATTTCCCGTTTTCGTTTCTTCTATTCTACCGTGCACTACCAGCCCCATGATTATTACACTAGCGTGTCCCTTTACACATTGAATTAAAACGTAACTAAACTCCGTCCGAACAGGACACGGAATTCGACCGACTGCTGCGTCATGCTCGGCGAACGTGCGTCATGGGATGTGGATATTGAGTGGCATGTAGTCTGTATGCTGCTTTTCCCACCGCCACCAGTTTTCGTCTCCGGAGCCCCTACTTCTTAATTAAGTATCTCTTCAATTGTCCTCGCAAGGTCTGAATACACCCAGCTTGCCAACAGCGCTCAGTAAATCTGGTCATCGATCAAATTACTAGTCACGCCCCACAGTGCTTAATTTCTATGATGTGAGGGTATCTGGTGTTACCACGGAGGCAAGGCCGTTGGCTACACAATTTATTATCCGGACAGCATTCCCATATCCTTTTTTGTCTGTTCGTCTTCTCTTTGTGAAGTCCACATGTATAAATGAACTGTTTGTTGCTGTTGGCGTTGACCTGGTGCCGATTCTGTTAAGAATAACTTTATCACTGAAATGTTCACAGTATTGACTCTCTGCTCTAGTTTCCTATCCATAACGAATCTTACTGCCGTTGTACCATTTGCTGCTGCTGCAGATATTACCCTGTACTCCTTCTGCATTTCCATTTTTAAATTTTCTACCTTCCCTAGCATATTAAAACTCTTCAAGTTCTAGTATTTGACTCATAGAATGTTACGCTTTCGATGGTTAATCAATCTTTTCCTCATCGTCACCTCCCCCTTGGCAGCCCCCTACTGGAGACTTGAATGAGCGAATAATCTAGAACCCTTTGCCAGTGCTAGAGATCATGACACTCTTTCAATCACACGTGTCCAGTGAATGTATCTTATGTGTCTTTAATTAATGCAATGGTTTCCATTGCCTATTGCAACGTCAGGAAGATGGACACTGCTGACTCTTCCACCTGTAAAGGGCAACTTACCAAGCGAAGTACGACAGGTTGCTCTGAAATTGTATGCAGTAAACTGATTCATGTGGACGTAGGTTGCAGTATTTACATGAAGATAAAGTGGTTTACACATGATCGACTGGTATGGAGAACTTAATGAAATTAGTTTTCAAACGGAAGGCCTCAACAACCCCCTGTTTAGCTATGTTATAAGTTGTGGTATGGCCACAGGGCAGAGGAAACCTACAGGAGTTTCTATGTTATCTCAGTGGCATACAAGATAGCACCAAGTTCATCGTGAAGATGAAATGGAATGGAAGCCTGCCGTTCCTGGACAATTTCAACAAGAGACGTCCTGACAGCACGGTCGGGCACTCGGTCTACAGGAAGAAGACGCACATGTACTTTAATGCTCGGTCACCATCCAGTGCAATGCAAATCGGTACTAACCACCTTAGTACGAGGAGTGTTCAACAAGTAATGCAACATTTTTCTAAAAGTAGGTTAGTTTGATTCAGTATTTGAATACACCATATGATGCCCCAATCCTTTCGTTAGAAAACCCTGTTTTTCTACATATTCTCCGTTCGATATGACGTGCTTACGCAACGTTTCTGGAAGGGCTTGTATGCCCGCATGGTACCCCTCTGCTGGACGTCTTCGGAGCCAACGTCTTGCTGCATCAATAGCCTCCGCATCACCCACTGGCTTCTTCCCGCGGAGTGCATCCCTCATTGGACCTAACAGGTGAAAGTCAGAAGATGCCAGACACAGGCTGTAGAATGGACGAGGAAGAACAGTCCAATGAAGTTTTGTGAGCTTCTCTCGAATACGCAGACTTCTGTGAGCCCTTGCGCTGTCTTTCTCAGTTTTGTGACGACAAAGACGACGAAGTCATTTCAGTTTTCTGAGAAGAGTGCAATACAGTTCAGAGTTGACCGTTGTACCGTGAGGGACGACAGAAAACTGATTAAGCCCTTCAGATACCCACAAGACTATGACTTTACCGCCTACGAGTTCGGCTTTAACTTTTTCTTCGGTGGAGAGATAGTATGGCGCTATTCCATGGATTGCCGTTTTGTTGCTACTTCGAAGTGATGAACCTATGTTTAATCGCTTGAGGCGATGTTAGACACGTAATTATCACGATCAGTCTCGTTACAATCCATTCGTTGCTAATTATGGTCGTCTGTTAGGCGGCGAGGAACGCAGCGCTCACACACTTTTGAGTACTCGCACTGGTGGATGTGTGCGTCAGTACTACCAACACAGACGTCCAGTCGCACTGCTAGGTATTTGATTATGAACCATCGGTCATCTTGAAACAGAGTCTCTGTACGTTCGAGCATTGCAGGAGTCGTAGCTCTTTGCGGCCAGTCAGGATACACGAGATCAGATGGGTCTTCGCGATCTAGTTGTGATGAGAGACGCCTCGCCCAACGACTCACCTTGCTTTTGTTTACTACCAGGTCGCCATAGACACTCTGCAATAGCCTATGAATATCTGCGATGCTCTGGCTTTCCCCAAAACAATCTCGAGTATAGCTGTCTGTTTGGTACGCGCCAACGTTAGAGACTCCATTTTTAAGGCTACGTATAGCGCTGTCACATATCGGACTTCAGGAAAGTTGAAACTTCTGTATTAAATATTTTACTTAAACTGTTGAGTGAAATTAATTTCAAGTGAACCTACTTTCTCTTTACTTAATCTTGTCATGTCAATGCTGACCCACAATATTCTAGCGCAACGCAATGTGACTGCTCAAAAAATGGATATCCTGACTTCAAATAATTAATTCAAAAGAATGAGCCTGACTATAAACAAATCTTAACAATAACCTATACATTTCATTAAGCACTTACCAAACAAAAATCTTCATTACGCGAACTACTGCAATACAGCGAGCGTCAATACTGATAGCTAAATAAAAGATTCTAACTACTAAAGCCACTAACTACTAATTGGCATGTGGTTAGCAAAGGAAAGATATTGTTGCAAACAAATAATGTATTTTTTTTACCTTAATAATGTGACATCCAGTTCAGACATAAACATAAATCGTCATTGACATCTAGTACAAAGGTATATAATCATGAATAATATTCAGTCTCCAAGTCGAACATGTACAGATCGTTATCCTACGCTAAGGGTTCAGACCTCTGCCCTCCATCAATGCTAACTTCTCACATCTAACATCCATCACTGCTGGCCGTTCACCTCCAACTGCCCAACAATACTTCCATCGCTGCTGGCGACTAACTTCCAACTGCAACACACAACTGGCGATTAACTTCCAACAACGAGTCCAACCAGCCACATCGTCTCTTGCAAAGAAAGCGCCGTCAGAGGTCCCACGCAAAGCGCTACACAGTGCTGCCAACACAGAAGCAGCCCGCATTCAAAGTATAGGGACCGAACCTGGAATATTACACGACGTCCCACATAAAAAAAATCCACATTTTTTCAACCGGAATTGTCCGAGAAAAAAATTGTTGCATCAGTTATTGAGCACCCGTCGTAGATACGTGGAAGACAGCACAGTGACAACCTGAAGATGGTAGGTAAGAAACTCATTGAAACCTTTCGATAAGACGATGGCATAACTCGACTAATAGCCCGAGAAGATTTTGTTATTGGAACATGCTGCGAAAGCCTGCAGCCAGCCGGTGTGGCCGCGAGGTTCTAGGCTCTTCAGTCTGGAACCGCGTGACTGCTACGGTCGCAGGTTCGAATCCTGCCTCGGGCATGGATGTGTGTGATGGCCTTAGGTTAGTTCGGTTTAAGTAGTTCTTAGTTCTAGGGGACTGATGACCACAGATGTTAAGCCCCATAGTGCTCAAAGCCATTTGAACCATTTTGAACCATTTGAAAGCCTGCAGTCACATATACGACACAACAGCCTGATTTAAATCGTCTAAAATTCATTACTGAGGTTTTATTTACTAGGTTAAATTTCTTGACTATTGGATAAGGCGTTCGGAGCCGGTGTCATATATTCGAGGGCATGGGACTGTACTATCACAACAGTGGAGGCACCCAAATGGCACAGAAATGTCGAATTAAGTGATGCTGCAGGAGTGGTATGGAATCGAGGAGGGTGTAGCCAGAAGCTACCGAATTTCTCGGCTCATTAGAGGGCTTCCGCCTCTTGGCCCGGCGTAACTCAGCGTAATCCGGAGGGCGCGGCGGCTGATGTAACAGGATCGGAACGTCCCGACACCGAGAGCGGGGGAGGCATTACTCCCTCTTCTAAAGTAAGGGAATTGGGGGAGGGTTACTGGTCCGGCGCGCCGCACGGCTTAAAGCTCAACAACAGCAGTTTCGAAATTCGGCCCAACTGATCGGCGCTGGGACGGCCAAGTTAGACTCGTATCGAGGGGCGTAAATCACCGTAATAAGACTATTAGCGGCGCAAGTTGGCCTCATCGGCTACACGCGGCGCTGCACTAAACGCCACCTGCGCGCGCCCACCAGCCACCAGACCACCAGCTGCAATTAGAGTTCGCCGCGGCAGCGGGGTACGCCCCACTGGAGAACACAACACCCTGCACGGTTACTGGCTAAATTACTTGTCGCATGAACGCGCTGCAGTTTTCTCGTAAACAAGCTGTACAAAGCATACCATGACACAATTTGGGATCGGGTTCTTCGCGCAGTGGAGAGGCAAATCATCATGACAACCTGCTAAACAAAGGTCCAAAGTTTGTAGTGCTGCAAAAGAGCAGTGAAGCTCACGTAATAACAGGTACAGAAACTTGATTGAAAACTTGAAGCCGACAGTATTGAAATCTTTGAGGAAATCCCGAAAAGTCAGGCTAACGGGAGCCTGCCGCAGGTGGCCGAGCGGTTCTAGGCGCTTCAGTCTGGAACCGCGCAACCACTACGGTCGCAGGTTCGAATCCTGCCTCGGGCATGGATGTGTGTGATATCCTTAGGTTGGTTAGGTTTAAGTAGTTCTACGTTCTAGGGGACTCATGGCCTCAGCATTCAATTCCCATAGTGCTCACAGCCATTTGAACCAGGCTAACGGGAAATAGCGCAGATGTATTTGTCTCAGCAGACAAATGGCTCAAATGGCTCTGAGCACTATGGGACTTAACTTCTGAGGTCATCAGTCCCCTAGAACTTAGAACTACTTAAACCTAACTAACCTAAGGACATCACACACATCCATGCTTAAGGCAGGATTCGAACCTGCGACCGTAGTGGTCGCGCGGTTCCACACTGTAGCGCCTAGAACCGCTCGACCACCACGGCCGGCCTCAGT
This sequence comes from Schistocerca americana, assembly GCF_021461395.2. Lineage (NCBI taxonomy): Eukaryota > Metazoa > Arthropoda > Insecta > Orthoptera > Acrididae > Schistocerca > Schistocerca americana. The sequence continues at coordinate 267,045,873 of NC_060125.1, read as the reverse complement.
AGACAAGGAACTGAAATCCACCGAGACATAAACTGAAGCTGCATGTGATATTGTTTGGGCAAAATTTAGTACTTAGCGACGACAAAAAATTATGATAAGAGTCCTTCTATCGACCAACAGACTCATTTCACGATGCAACTGGAGACTTTAGAGAATACCTCAGTTCAATTGACCGTACGTTCACTAATCATGGTGAAATCATTAGAGGAGACTTTATTCAACCAACAATGAATTGACATAATTACAGTTTCGTTAGTGATGGGTATGACAACATGACCTGACCTCCTTGAGGTTGTCCGTATCTGAACTCGTATCATGGATTATAAGGTAGTTATAGCAATACTGTTTACCAAAGTGCAAAGGGCAACTAAAACAAGTGGAAAGATGTTTAAATTCTGCAAACTGGACAAACAAGCAAAAGTGCTATTTCTCAAAGACGGACTTATAGCTCAAGACAGGTGCATGAAGAGGAACAGTTGCTCAAATTGACAGAAGCTAACCATTTACTGGATAGATAGGAACAAATCAGAACAGTTCATGAAGCCCCCCCCCCCCCCTCAATGGCGTACAGTCTTTGTAAAGAAACTTCTAAGCAAACACGAACTCCACAAATAGATGTAAAAAAAACACAGGATGACTGAATTTTCTCATGCTGAGAAATCAGAAGGAGCGATCTGTTTTAATTGGCAAAAACTTTCTAAAGCCAGGATCGCATAAAATATTTCTTTCTTTACAAACAACCGCTTTCGACAGACTTCAATGTCGCACCAAGTTTTCAAAAGTTTATTTATAAAATGTGTTCATTTTGATGTTGACAAACTCAAAGTAAACACATTTTATAACATAATTTTTTTTAGAACCTGAAGATGAGAGCACCGGCCGGTGTGGCCCAGCGGTTCTAGTCGCTTCAGTCTTGAACCGCGAGACTTCTACGGTCGCAGGTTCGAATCCTGCCTCGGGCATGGATGTGTGTGATGTCCTTAGGATAGTTAGGTTTAAGTAGTTCTAAGTTCTAGGGGACTGATGACCTCAGATGTTAAGTCCCATAGTGCTCAGAGCCATTTGAAGTTTTTGAAGATGAGAACAAAGTCTGTCGAGACTAGTTGTCGGTAAATGGATAAATATTTGTTCGATCTTGGCTTTAGAAAGATTTTAACAGGAAAGAGTAGTGCTGGGTAAAACGCATCTGGCCGTCAAGAAAGCAATGCTTCGCGTCCTTAAGATTATTGCAGCAGAAGAGTGCCGAAAGATTTTTTATAAAAACCTTATGTTCTGCTAGTTCGTAACGGGCTATTATTTGCACCAAAGTTAGTGTCCTGCCACTCATGGACGTCTCAGGAACTGATATTGCGAGTATTAGAGCAAAAGAAGAAATACTTAACTGTTTTTGTAAGTTCTTTTACGAAGAAAAACTCAGGAGTATTGCCACAATTTAATTCTTGTACCACTGCAAAGGTGAGTGATATAAATATCAATATCAGTAGAGTTGGCAAACAGCCGGAATCTTTAAAACTGAAGAAAGCGTGGAAGAAAGGCAGGTCTCTTCCATGTAGAAGAATTGTAGCAGAACTGTCCACAAAACTACGTAACTTGCATTGCCTGTAGAAAGAACATATTCTAAGCGCAAACAAAACAAGCTATCTCGAACAGAACGACCGCATTCATGCCAACGAACATGGCTTTCGGAAACATCGGCCAACTGAAACCCAACTCGCCCTGTTCTTACATGATATACTGGAAGTCATGGACAAAGGCAGTCAGGTAGATACAGTGTTTCTCGCCTTTCTAAAACATTTGTCTCAGTTCCACATTTATCCTTATTATGAAAAGTACGATCATTTGGTGTTATTAAGGAAAACAAGTTGTCGTGGTGGGAGAATCGATAGATGTAGACCTAAATTCGGGTGCACTTCACGGAACTGTGTTGCGTCCGTTGCTGCTCACATTTTGTTAATGACCTTGCGTACAATATCAATAGCAACCTCAGATCTCTCGCAGCTGCTGCAGTTATCCACCAGAAGTACAGCCTGAAAGGAGCTGTACAAATATTCATTCAGATCTCAATAAGATTTCAAAGTGGTCCGCTGATTGGCAAACTGCTTTCAATCTTCTCAATGTAAAACTGTACACTACACAAAACGAGAAAAACTTTTTCTCCTAAGGCTGTATTTTATTGTTTCCAACGACGCACAGTTGGAATCGATAAACTCAAATAAATACATGGGCGCAACACGTCGCGGAGACATCAAATGGAGCAACTGCATAGGCTTAGTCGTGAGTAAAGTAGATTGCAGAGTTCAGATTATTGAGGAAATGCAGCCTGTCTACAAAGGAGACTGCTTACAAATCACTCGCACCATCCACCCTAAAGTATTATCCAACTGTGCGGGACTCCCATAAAACCCGCATAACGGGGGATATTGAACGTTTAAGGAGTAGTACCAAAGGGTTTTGTGGAGCGGGGCATGGGTGAATGAGGCGCAGAATGGCAGATTCAAACATTTATCAGCTGCAAACATACAATTGGTTACTAAAGTAATTTTTGAAACAAGGTTTACCTGCCCACAATAACAGAAAAGATTTATAATAAAAACATAATTAGTTAGTAAAATTAATTAACGAAACCCCCCTGATCAGGCAAAGAAATCAACACAAAGTTTGTAGAAAGAGGTCAATCCAACAAACTGCGCTGGAGGCTACTTAGACAAAGTGCGCCCGCAGGATACAACCGGCAGTGCTTAATTGCTTTCGAGGTCACTGTAACAGATTACGTAAGGAAATAACTCTGGTCACGGGAAAAAGTATTGCTTTCATCAAACAACTGTTGAAATGGTTGGTGTATCAATTTGCACCTGTGGGTATTATATTCCGTCCACTCCGCCACGATTCTGGCTGTAATAACATAGTGCCATTTGAAGTTGCTCTTAAAGTTACGGTAAGAAATTTACAAGAAGTTGCGCGACAACTAGATAATTTAAATTTATACCACACGTTTTCGGTATCATAATGAGTTCCACTGATCTTTTAAAACATCTCCACAACCATATAATTATAAACCATCTGGCATTATTCAAGGCAGTAATAATCACAAAAATATTTCTTAAAATACGAGGGAAAGATTCCTTCCATCTCTCTCCCTGGACACCACTGTGGTCCATGCATGAACAGTTCCAATTAGACAGTGGTGGTCCGACAGCCGATCAGTTCCAGTCATTCCACCAGGAAGGAGGTACACTGCTCATGTTATCTGTAGGTCAACCATACCTATACGGTCAATACCGCGATTCGATCGCTTCCACATTATTACTTTGTGTCAGGATAGGCTTTCAACATGGGAAGCGTCCAGGCGTCTCGGAGTGAACCCAAGCGATGTTGGTTGGATGATGGAGGAGATAAATAGAGACAGGAACTGTCGATGACATGCCTCGCTTCGGCCGCCCAAGAGCTACTACTGCAGTGCATGACCGCTACCTACTGATTATGGCTCGGAAGAAACCTGACAACAGCGCTATCATGTTGAATAATGCTTTAGTGCAGCCACAGGACGTCGTGTTACGACTCAAACTGTGCGCGACACCATGCAGCACGGTACAGATGGGCCCAACAACATGCCGACTTGGCCGCTCGAAATTGACATCAGGTTATCTTCACCGATGATTGTCGAATATGCCTTCAACCAGACAATCGTCGAAGACATATTTGGAGGCAACCCGGTCAGGCTGAACGCCTTAGACACACTGTCCAGCGAATGCAGCAAGGTGGAGGTTTGGGGTGGCATTATGTGTGACCGACTTCCGACGCAGGTGGTCATGGAGGGCGCCGTAACGGCTGTATGATACTTGAATGCCGTCCTCCGACCGATAGTGTAACCATACGGCAGCATACTGGCGAGGCATTTGTCTTCATGGACGACAATTCGCGCCCCTATCGTTCAATTTTTTGAATGACTTCCATCAAAAACGAACCATCTTGAACCTGCCTAGGGTAGACTGAAAATGGCTGTTTAAGGACAATGCGACCCATCAAGCACTCTGAGGGACCTACGCCGAATCGCCGTTGAGGAGTGGGACAATGTGGACCAACAGTGCCTTAATGAACTTGTGGATAGTGTGCCATGGCGAATACAGGCATGCATCAATGAAATTTAACGTGCTACTGGGTACTAGAGGTACCGGTGTGTGCAGCGATCTGGACCTCCACTTCTGAAGGTCTCGCTGTATGGTGATACAACATACAATGTGTGGTTTTCATGAGAGAATGCATTCCACAGAATCACCAGCTGCAGCCACCGTGTGTAAGGCGGGCAAGGGATAGCGCAACAGGGGCACATTTCCTAAAGCTACCGCAGCCGGTAGTTCGAAAGCCCATACGGAATCCTGCCACTACCCAGTTGAAAAGATACTACCCATTTCTAGCCTACTCCCGACATGTCTTCGCGGAGCGGCGTACAGGTAGAGCCAGCGCCGCGAACGAAAAACCTCATGGTTACTCGAACATGCTGAGAAGCAGTATAAAAGAAGGGCAGTAGGGTTGATCACAGGTTTGTTTGACCAGCTGTAGGGAAGCAGCCTACTCACGCTGTAGTAAATTCACATAAGTCTTTCCAATGTGTGCCAGCCAGTCTGCTGTAACTAGCTCTGACGTCATAAATGTTGCGCAATACTTTAAAAATCAAGCAAATAACCTAAAACATTTCTAGCATGTCAGGAGTACTACTAAATTAATATGTGTTAAATATCAGTTCGATAACTTTAACCATTTTCGAAATTTGGACGTTTTTCTGTAAAAATCATTGGCACAACAGAAAAGAGCTAGAGAGTTATAAATCTATATGTAGATTCATCTTTCATAATAATTTAATAAAAACAGTACTTTGGATTTCACAAATTAAAATTTTAGTGGAAATTTATGATTTTCTGGTTTTGTCTTAAAACATAAGGAAGCAAGATAGATTAAGTAGGCTAATAAATAAGGCTAGGATGTTAATATTTAGGTACGTTGGAGATCCGCTATAACTATGAAGATGTGAAAAGTTTCATTTGAATACCTATAAAACTATAGCGATAGCGTATCTCCAAAGGGCCAGTTCAGAGCTCGTCTACTGCGTGCAGTGTAATTAAACTAATTCTCTCGCCTAAATTATCTAACTTAGCCACGTCAAACTTTTGTTATGACTACTTTCCTGTGTGCTGAATGCACATTTAATTTGAGAGCTTCATCGGCCATCAGCAAAAGAAGCTATGATTTATTCAATAACTTAATGTGGTGCATTACTAGCCCAGCGGCTAGTCGGGAGAGCCGATTTGATCAGGCGTTCCCTTAGCCGTCCGCACCGCGGCTTTATATATAAGAACGCTGCACGAGGAAGCAAGGCCCCAGTTCTCTCCAGTCGCTGAATAGCACGCCATCTGTGTCGGGAGTCGCGTCGCGTCGGCATCATTGCTACAAACAGCCTTGGATGCTGTATTAAGTTACTCGAGATACGCGTAACCATGAAATCATTTGCGAGTGAAGTGTTAATTCTGGGTTGACTTTAATTACCGATCTTCAGTTTGCGTATTGTCGTATTTTCACGTGCCGTCGCGGGACTAACTTTCCACTTTTATTTAGCGTGGCGTTTGATGAAACTAATCATCAAATTATGGCGAACATTCATTTAAATATTCAATTTGGACAATTATAGTTGCATGAGCGCATTAGACTCTGAACTGCTCTGTTAGTTAGGTTGTGTGGATTCTTTGTTTTATCTGTGTTTTCAGAATATAGAGAAAGTTTTTTTTTCATGATAGTTTTTGATTATAAATCCCAGACAATTTCCTAATTCCTCATAGCTATAAGCTGTAACTATAAGTGTATTCTCAGACGAAGTGGGCACTAGGAATTCTAATTACAGGCTTCACGTTTTACTAATCACTTTCTGGTTGCCAATATTGTAGTTAGAGAGCCAGTGTTGAGAACGGCAAACAACAGCAAAAATAACAGGAACATTTTTAAGAACAATAATTCTATCTGCCACCCCACATATGGTGCATCGGCCGGGAAGTGTTTCAACATTCAAACTTTTTAAACAATTAATTCTATCCGCCGCCCCACATATGGTGCATCGGCCGGGAAACACTACATTTCTACATTCTACAGGATTTTTATATACCAACATTTAAAAATTCTATCCGCCGCCCCATATATGGTGCATCAGCCGGGAATTACACAGATATAAAAGTGAAAGTGATTTTTAACCATTTGGATTCGCGAGTGAAATGCGACACGCAACTGAGCATAGAACAGTGAATGTGTAACGTGTGTATGTGGACGACGCAATAGGATTAACAACGCCTCTGGATTGACAGAGCTGACACTGAGTCTAGCGGCGCTGCCGGCATCGGGAGAAGCCAGTTTCGCCTCACCGCAGTCGTCCGCTGGAGCAGACGGAGCCGCGCCTGCAGTTGCGGGCCACGCAAACACACAACAGCCGTCGGCTTGCCGTCGGCAGTTCAGCGCACTGCGGTGCATCAGTAATCCCGGTACGCCGCGCAGACAACGCCATACGTCGTGCAGAAGGAACTAAGTTAAGTGAAAAGCTGTTAAAAATTTTACTAACCTGCACTAAAAGACTGTCGGCGATGGAACCGCCAAAAGAAACTGAGGTTAAACTTATATCAGAACCTATGTCTGTTGAGGGAACTGTAAATCCAGACAACGGTTCAAGTGTAAATATGCATGAAAGTAGTAATGTTAAAGTGAAATATGAAGTGCTGTTTCCTGACAGTAGCGTGGGAAGGGGCAATGATTCAATAATAGAGACCCCTGTAGTAAAGCAGAAATTGTTAATTTATTGGATGATAGTTTCTCTGTTGAATTAAAAATGAATCAGTCAACAGAGGTGGTAGAGTTTAAGAAGGAGAAGTTAGATATGACTAATCAATCAGAAGTTTCATTTAGGTTTGATGATTCTGGTGTTGGAGCTAGTTTTTCGTCACCTGAGTGTGATAAAAAGCCAGCTAGTGAGCAAACCAAAGATGCTGGGGCTGTGGATTTAAATGTTATATTACAAGCAATAGCTGCCAGTAATGCAAAAATGACAGCTGAATTAAAGTCTGAAATAAGTGAACAGGTCAAAAGCAGTAAGGCTGAATTAAAGTCTGAAATTGTGGCCAGCCAAACAAACTTTAATAAATGATTGGAGGTAATGGACGATACTTTCAAGGCTGGTTGCAATAAGTTGAAAGAGGATCTAGACAGTTTGAATTATAAAATTGATTACAATCATGAGGATATTAAGAAAAAGGTTGCTCAACAGTTTTCTGAAACGTATAAAACAGTAAAATCCGAAGTTGCTGAGGTTCGCAAAGACTTCCAAATGGAAGATGCGAAGCTGGAGCACAAGTTAACAGAAAAGATCGAGGCAGAATCTGAACTGTGCTCAGATAGATTTAAAGATGTTAATTTAAAAGTAAACATATGTCAAGCAGAAGTAGATGCAATCAAAACCGATACTACTCATATTGTGCAAAGAGTAGATAATGTTGAAATGAAAGTAGAAAATATTAGTACTAACATTGCTAACATTGAGAGTAAAGTAGCTTCAGTAACTTCTGGTAATGGTAGTATACAACAAGTGGTAGCTGCAAACGCCGCTTTTATCGGGTGTCGGCAGTCCTTGCGGTTCGATCCAGATAATAACATCCACCCGCTAGGTTTCTGGAGCGATTTTGAAGATGCGATTCCCCCAACTTGGTCTGAACGAGAGAAAATCTCATTTATTAGAAGCCTTTTAGCAGGTGACGCCATGCGTTGGTCAGCTGATGTTATGTTGAAGTGTAAAACATTAGCGGAGTTTAAAACAGCTTTCATTAATGAGTATTGGTCTAGTAATAAGCAAAATGAAGTGTTGAGAGAATTTTGGAGTGGAAAACGCTTCAATGCAGGCAAGGAATCAATTAAAGAGTTTCTAGGTCATGGATCTCACGTTTGTCACATTTGGCGGAAAAGCTAAAACCGGAAGTGATTATACTAGGTCTTGAAGGCAAACTGCCATGGTATTGGCAAACTAGATTTATATCTGCCCCTAGAGACAATCTGGATCGTTTCATTGAATATTTGGAAAGTGTAGAACGTGTTGCTGCCAATGAGGAGCAAGCACGTAATAACAGAACTGCTAATAACAATTGTAGTAATTTTAGGAACGAGCAAAAGGGCAATGTAAGCATCAGAACAGTAGGTGTTCGCCATCCTAAGAGAGGTAGGAATTGGAGAAGTGATTATCAGAACCAACAATGGCATCCAAGTGATAATAATTTTGTTCCAAACAGAATTATGCATGGAAACAACAGTACGGAAAGTAATGCTGTGCCAGTTAACTATAATGAAAATAAAGGAAACAGTAGTAGGCCGAGGCAGGAAAACTAGTTCCCGTCTATGAGGACACTGGCGCTCACCAGACGGTTACTTTTCCTAAGCCAGTAGTTACGGGAATTGGTAAGACAAATCAGAATACTCAAACTGAACAGGTGGATGAAGTGTCGGTAGCATCTAAGGATACAACAGAAATATTAGATCACTCACAGTATTTGATAGATACCGTGTTAGAGACGCTTTCTAAGTGGGAAGAGAAAGAGAAGGCGCAGCAGTGTAACAGTAGGGTTCAAAAAAATGGTTCAAATGGCTCTGAGCACTATGGGACTTAACATCTATGGTCACAGTCCCCTAGAACCTAGAACTACTTAAACCTAACTAACCTAAGGACAGCACACAACACCCAGCCATCACGAGGCAGAGAAAATCCCTGACCCCGCCGGGAATCGAACCCGGGAACCCGGGCGTGGGAAGCGAGAACGCAGTAGGGAAGAGCTACAAACTACTGAATTGTCAGGTGAAGAAGCAGAAGAAATTCATGCTTATATTTACGATGAGGATGATGTGCTCTTATCTAAAGTGCCTGTGCAGGATGTTGATAATGTACTAATAGATTTAGGACAGGAGATAAGTGAGAATGTAGAGGATAGCCTGTTGGGGGTCGATGAACCCAGTAGCTGTGACCAGTTGTCACTTGAGAAGGAAACCGACGATAATGGTGAAAGTGGTTTAGCTGTAACTAGTGTTATGCCCGGTCTGGAGGCACAGAATCGCTCAGATTACAGTAATTTGCGTCATGTTCAGCGAACTAAATGTAATGAAGTCGTGCGGTGTTTCGATTTAAAATTAATAGACCGACTGGAAAAGGCAGCTGAAAATGTAATTCAGGAAACCCCTACACACTGTGACCTAAATGTAATGAAGACAGATGTCGATCACGTTAGTTGGAGACAAATTCAAAAGGAACTATTGGATGAGTTTGAGGAACCACCTGTACAACCTAGAAAAAGCCGCCCTTTAATAATAGTGAATGTGTTGGGTATCAATGTGCGTTGTCTCTTAGACAGTGGAAGTGAAGTGAGTGCGATATCTCAGTCCTTCTTTGATGCATTACCTGTTAAAGACAAGCTTACAGTAATGAGGGTATCAGGACTAAGAATAATTGGTGCTACTGGCAAGGTGTCAAAAACATTAAAGCAAGAAGCTTTGCTGCCCTTTAACATTAATGGTAATTTAATTGCTCATCCATGTTTAATTGTAAACAATCTCAGTATTGAGGTTTTAATTGGCATACATTTCTTGTCGAAATATCAGAGTGTTGTTGACTTTGAAAGAAGCCAGTTAAGAATGGTCTTGCCAATAACTGGAGTAATTACAGTACCTTTTAGTGATAACCATGTAGTAACTAATGATGAAACTTGGGAGCTGCCTATACGAGTTCTGAAAAATAGGAGGTATTGGGACGAAGGTGTCAATCTTAGTAAAAATAAGCTGAACACAGAAGAAGAAGAGGCAATTATTTTAGACAAAATAGAAGCTAAATTGCAGGAAATCGATAAAATTTCAGCTAATCAGAAGAAAGAAATGAGACAGGTTCTAAAAAGGCATCATAAGGTATTTTCAGATCGACGTGGCGTGGTCAAAGGTTATGAATGAATGCTGTAGGGAGGAGGTTGTTCTGTAACTTCTACACAGTGTGGCAGCTGTGCAGTCCCAGCTGTGTGAGATCTTCTTTCCATTTCAGGTCTCACTCACTCTTCATCTTTCCTATCCCCAAAAATTTCGACCTATTCTTTCCAATGCATTAAATTTTTCGTTATGGTTATCAAGCCAGCATTAAACAATGAATGCTGTAGGGAGGAGGTTGTTTGTAACCCCTACACAGTGTGGCAGCTGTGCAGTCCCAGCTGTGTGAGATCTTCTTTCCCATTTCAGATCTCACTCATTCTTCATCTTTCCTATCCACCAAAATTTCGACACTTACTCTCTAATACAAAAACTTTCCGTCATGGCTATCCAGCCATGAGTTCTGTAACCATTCCATCCACCGATTAGTGAAGAAAAATACCTAATGTGACAAATCTAACAGTGACGTAAACAATAGAGAAGTATGACGTAATTAAGATACCAATGTATTTGAGTAACAATTATGTATAGAACCCTGGTATTATAGTAAGTACAAAGTGTTGTTTTATTGGAAATGGTCCACCAACAGTAATTTAAAAAGATATATGAATTCGTGTACAAGCAGGATATGAAGTGGCAGTGAAACCTAGTGTATACTGCAGAGCTAACTAGTTAATAGTAAAAGAGAGTGCTTAGTGTTATGAAAAATATGCAGACAAGTTGTAAGAATAAACTCACCTGGTGTAGCAAGGAAAGGCAGTGTAATAGAATTGAGCAGTGTTTTTGGTTGAGACGTGAAGGACACGTCCCTCAAGTATTTATAAGGTTGGAGCTGGCCATTATTTGGTGTAGTGTGTGACAGGACGCACCTACACGTATTGAGGTTATGAGTTGGAGGCGTGAATGCGACCATAGGTACCCTTATGTTAGATGAGACAGAGCAGCTCATGGTGTCCCATAGGTTTAAGGAATTTAGCATTACGCTCGTCCATAATTAGTGGATGCACTTTAGTGGTAGGTCGAGAGAGACTACCTGTGGTTTCAGCACATGAGCAAACTGATCAGCTGCAATACACTATAGATATGGAATAAATGTGCTATCCTATGCTTTAAATCTTAATAGAGTGAGTGTTAAATAAGTACATACACTAGCAACATAATTGAATAACCTAACGGCAGACGTGAAACATTATTTATAGCTCAGCATAAATACACTTGAAAGTAAGTAAGTACATAATTGCAGATGTGGAACTGACACAACAGCAGAGGACCAATAAGTGGATTTAATAGTCAACTAAGCGTAGTGTGTTTTGAACACTCAGAACTGTACTATTACCAAAAGTTACTCACATGTACAAAGAAGCTGAGAAAAAAAACTACTAATCAAATATACTCATACTATCTCTAAGAATAAGGTAATCAAAGATATGTCAGCTAAGTGAATAAAATACAAATGTATCAGGAATGTACCGAGCATTGGTTTAGTGTTCCGGCCCAGAAATGATAAATTGAAATTAAATATGATTTATGATTGTATGCCTTGAGCATAAATTTTCTCTAGTAAGTGACTAACGGCGTTTTGAGCCATTTGTTTACCGATTTTATGACAATTAAGTAACCACGAGAATAATATTGAAAAAGTTCTGTTAAATTTGTTCCAGCAAAATATTGAAAGATAAAATGTATATATCCCCATTTCATTGTGGCCCACCCATAGATATTAAGTGAACAGAGTCTGAGGCACTCTTTTTGTTTCTTCTACAGGACGAACCAGATAATGGCAGCCTGGTAGCTGCGTGAAAGCGTGGAGTGACTTGGACACAACTCACAGTGACCCCTCCCCTTTCCCCCTGTAGTTTAGAGTGAACGTGAAGGATGCACACTATAACTACTTCCCCTCCTCTACCCTTGTGAATGGAAGTGTAGGACGCCAGCCAAAGCAGCTACAACCACGTGTGTAAAAATTATTTGTGAAATTTTCTTTCAGGTTTAGAAAAGACTGATAAGAGATAATCATCTGTTTATGTATCATGTTATTTTCTTTGAATTTGTGTATGTAAAAATGTATTTAATGGATTTAAGATTTTCATAATTTTACATATATTTATGTTTTTGTTTGTCTAAGGCAATATGTATGCCAAAGTGTTTCATTGACTTTGCTTAAATTTTGAGTAATAATGTTGCTTAAGAGGCAGTGAACAATCCCAAAATTTAAATAATTAATGTAGGTAATCAGTTTTCTTTCAATATTTCTACATGTTTACATTTCAATTTCAAATTTTCATAGGAAGTTAAGCTGTACTCTTGCTTCCCTTTTTGTAATTAAATTTTTTTTCATTCATTAACATTCATAAAACAAAAAATTTAAATAGAGGGTAATGTAGGGAAGCAGCCTACTCACACTGTAGTAAATTCACATCAGTCTTTCCATTGTGAGCCAGCCAGCTGCTGTAACTAGCTCTGACGTCATAACTGTTGTGCAATATTTTAAAAATCAAGCAAATAACCTAAAACATTTCTAGCATGTCAGGAGTAATACTAAATTAATATGTGTTAAATATCAGTTCGATAACTTAAACCATTTTCGAAATTTGGACGTTTTTCTGTAAAAATCATTGGCGCAACAGAAAAGAGGTAGAGAGTTATAAATCTATATGTAGATTCATTTTTCATAATAATTTAATAAAAACAGTACTTTGGATTTCACAAATTAAAATTTTAGTGGAAATTTATGATTTTATGGTTTCGTTTTAAAACTTAAGGAAGCAAGATAGATTAAATAGGCTAATAAATAAGGCTAGGATGTTTATATTTAAGTAGGTTGGAGATCCGCTATAACTATGAAGATGTGAAAAGTTTCATTTGAATACCTGTAAAACTAAAGCGATAGCGTATCTCCAAAGGGCCAGTTCAGAGCTCGTCTACTGCATGCAGTGTAATTAAACTAATTCTCTCGCCTAAAATATCTAACTTAGCCACGTCAAACTTTTGTTATGACTACTTTCCTGTGTGCTGAATGCACATTTAAATTGAGAGCTTCATCGGCCATCAGCAAACGAAGCTATGATTTATTCAATAACTTAATGTGGTGCATTACTAGCCCAGAGGCAAGTCGGGATAGCCTATTTGATCAGGCGTTCCCTTAGCCGTCCGCACCGCGGCTTTATATATAAGAACGCTGCGCGAGGAAGCAAGGCCCGAGTTCTCTCCAGTCGCTGAATAGCACGCCATCTGTGTCGGGAGTCGCGTCGCGTTGGTCGTCGTCGTCGGCTGATACTCGTATCCGAGTTTTCATTTCTCTCCTGAGATTTCCTTTGTCACGGTTCAGGCGTGGAAGTGTCGTTGATGGCTTAGCAATCCAATCCTAGCGTGGAACAGGCGGCCACAGACATTACAGGTGATGGAAGGTGGAGGACGTGGCTGAGCCTGGAGGAGTTTACGTCTCTGGCGTTTGTCATTCTCCATTCTTCGTCGTTCCAGCTCAAAGTTTTGAAGAGCATTTGAGGTAACTGAGCGCCAGCGACTTCGGTCTTCTGCTATTGTGGACCAGTTACTCGGATCGATGTTCAAGTTTTTCAGATTTTTCTTGTACTTATCCTTATAACGTTTGAGAGGGGCACCTCGTGGCCTTTTACCTGTGCTCACTTCGCTGTACAGCATTTGGCGTGGTAGTCTGTCATTTTTCATCCGCTGGACATGTCCGACCCATCTGAGTTGATGCCCAATGATAAGAGCTTCCATGCTATGCATTTTTGCTTTCTCTAGAACAGCCGTGTTGGATATGAAGTCATCCCATTTCAGGTTCATGATATATCTTAGCTTCTGTTGGTTGAAGCGTTCTAGTTTCTTCAGATCGCAGCGATATAACGTCCAGGTTTTGCAACCATATAGCAGGGTGGAAATGACTACAGCTTTGTACACCATCAGTTTGGTGTACAGTGTTAGGTCTTTATTCAGGAAGACACGCTTTGTAAGACGACCAAATGCTACATGTGCAGCACGTAATCTATTCTCCACATCTTTTCCAGATGAGCAGTTGGATGACAGTATGCTTCCCAGGTAGAGGAAATGGTCCACTTGTTCCAAGAGTGTATCATAGATGGATATGCTGAAGTCAGGAACGGAGGAGCCAGGAGTTGGCTGCGCCGTCACCTTTGTCTTCGGAATATTGATGGAGAGACCAAATCGTTCGTACGCCCTGCTGAAGCAATCAACTGACAGCTGCAACTCTGCAGGTGTATGAGCTGGAGAGGCATTGTCATCAGCATACTGCATCTCTGTCACATGAGTGGCACTGGTGAACCTTTTTGAATGGAGTCTGGACTGGTTGAATAATCCTCCATCAAACCTGTACTTTAGTTCTATTCCTGCATTGTTTACGGTTGTCTCGTAAAGCATAGCTGCAAGATACAAT